>NC_084571.2:39892500-39902500 GCF_033978685.3 Nerophis lumbriciformis | reverse complement strand
TTTTTTTTTTTTTTTCTTTACATTTTTTTGTGGGGCCTGGTACCAATCGATCCACGGATTGGTACCGGGCCGTGACGGAGTGTAGATGGGGGAGGGATGTTTTTTGGGTTGGTGCACTAATTGTAAGTGTATCTTGTGTTTTTTATGTTGATTTAATTAAAAAAAAAAAAAAAAATGTAATTTTTATTTCTTTTTTTTTTTTTGTGCGGCCCGGTACCAATCGATCCACAGACCGGTACCGGGCCGCCGCGGAGTGTAAATGGGGGAGGGATGTTTTTTGGGTTGGTGCACTAATTGTAAGTGTATCTTGTGTTTTTTATGTTGATTTAAAAAAAAAAAAAATTTTTTTTTTTTTTTTTTTTTTTTTTTTAATTTCTTGTGCGGCCCGGTACCAATCGATCCACGGACCGGTACCGGGCCGCCGCGGAGTGTAAATGGGGGAGGGAGGTTTTTTGGGTTGGTGCACCAATTGTAAGTGTATCTTGTGTTTTTTATGTTGATTAAATAAAAAAATAAAAAATTTTTTTTTTTTTTTTTTTTAAATTTCTTGTGCGGCCCGGTACCAATCGATCCATGGACCGGTACCGTCCCACGGCCCGGTGGTTGGGGACCACTACTTTAGAGGACTGTTTGCAACACTTGCACTTTAGAGCATACCTGGGCAAATTAAGGCCCGTTAAGCTTTTCAATCTGGCCCTCCGGACATTCCCAAATAATTGTTTTAGATGTTTAAGATGTAAAGTGTAGCTGCCATTATGATGTGCACTCATCTTTTATAATGACTGTAAGTCTTCAACTAGACTAATTCTTTACATGCTTGGAATCTGTGCTTTTGCATGATATTTTAGTGACTAGTGTTGTCCTGGTACCAATATTATTTAGATACTTTTCTAAATAAAGGGGACCGGAAAAAATTGCTTTATTGGCTTTATTTTAACAAAAAATCTCAAGGTGTGGCGGACCGGTACTTTTCAGAGGCGGTATGGTACCGAATATGATTCATTATCAGAGGTGGGTAGTAATGCGCTACATTTACTCCGTTACATCTACTTGAGTATTTTTTGGGATAAATTGTACTTCTAAGAGTAGTTTTAATGCAACGTACTTTTACTTTTACTTGAGTATATTTATAGAGAAGAAACGCTACTTTTACTCCGCTACTTTTATCTACATTCAGCTCGCTACTCGCTACTGATGTTTATCCATCTGTTAATGTTTGTTTTGCTTTGTCAGACAGACCTTCAAAGTAGGATCTATCGTTACAATTTTAACTATGAAGGATAAAACACTGAATATTGACAACATATGAACGTCACTAATTAGATGACCATAAAAACGTATTAGATGAGCATAGTAACTAATTAGATGAAACTACTAACTAATTAGATGACCCTAGTAACTAATTAGGTGACCATAGTAACTAATTAGATGACCATAAAAACTTATTAGATGACCATAGTAACTAATTAGATGAAACTAGAAACTAATTAGATGACCATAGTAACTAATTAGATGACCATAAAAACTTATTAGATGACCATAGTAACTAATTAGATGACCATAAAAACTTATTAGATGACCATAGTAACCAATTAGATGAAACTAGAAACTAATTAGATGACCATAGTAACTAATTAGATGACCATAAAAACTTATTAGATGACCATAGTAACTAATTCCATGACTATAGTAACTAATTAGATGACCTTAGTAACTAATTAGATGACCCTAGTAACTAATTACATGACTATAGTAACTAATTAGATGACCCTAGTAACTAATTAGATGGCCATAATAACTAATTAAATGACCATAAAAACGTATTAGATGACTATCGTAACTAATTAGATGACCATAGTAACCAATTAGATGAAACTAGAAACTAATTAGATGACCCTAGTAGCTAATTACATGACTATAGTAACTAATTAGATGACCCTAGTAACTAATTAGATGGCCATAATAACTAATTAAATGACCATAAAAACGTATTAGATGACTATCGTAACTAATTAGATGACCATAGTAACCAATTAGATGACACTAGAAACTAATTAGGTGACCATAGTAACTCATTAGATGACCATAAAAACATATTAGATGACCATAGTAACTAATTAGATGACCATAGTAACTAATTAGATGAAGCTAGTAACTAATTAGATGACCCTAGTAACTAACTATATGACCATAGTAACTAATTAGATGACCATAATAACTAATTTGATGACCATACAAACTTATTAGATGACCATACAAACTTATTAGATGAACATAGCAACTAATTAGGTTGCCATAGTAACTAAAATAGATTACCATATTAGCTAACTACATTACCATAGTAACTAATTATATTAACATAGCAACTAATTAAATTACCCTAGTAACTAATTAGATGACCATAGTAACTTATTAGATGGCCGGAGTAATTAATTAGATGAGTATAATAACTAACTACATTACATATTGACTAATTAGATTGCCATATTAACTAATTAGATTACCATTGTAACGCATTAGAGGGCCATAGTAACTAATTAGATGGCCGCAGTAATTCATTAGATGACCATATTAACTAACTACATTACATAGTAACTAATTAGATGACCAGAGTAACTAATTAGATGACCATAGTAACTAATTAGATGAGCATAGTAATTAATTAGATGACCATAGTAACCAATTAGATGACCATAGTAACTCATTTGATGAGCATAGTAACTAATTAGATGAGCATAGTAACTAATTAGATGACCATAGTAACTAATTAGATGGCCGCAGTAATTAATTAGATGACCATATTAACTAACTACATTACATAGTAACTAATTAGATGACCATAGTAACTAATTAGATGACCATAGTAACTAACTAGATGACCATAGTAACTCATTAGATGACCATAGTAACTAATTAGATGAGCATAGTAACTCATTAGATGAGCATAGTAACTAATTAGATGAGCATAGTAACTAGTATATGATGCAGATTCCAAGCATGTAAAGACTTAGTATAGTTGAAGACTTGTGGTCATTATAAAAGATGAGTGCACATCATAATGGCAGCTACACTTTACATCTTAACATCTAAACACATTATTTGGGAATGTCCATAGGGCCCGATTGAAAAGTTCAACAAATGGCCCCCAGGTCATAATTTGCTCAGGTGTGGTGTATTCTATCATAACAACAACATGACTGCAAATTGTTGGTTGCTTCTCTTGGACTACTTTAGTACGTGTGCACACTCTTGGACTACTTTAGTACGTGTGCACTCTCTTGGACTACTTTAGTATGCGTGCATTCTATTGGACTACTTTAGTACGCGTGCACTCCCTGCCTGCACGTGTTGGTGGGTGACAGCAGTAAACACTTTTATTACATACACTCAGTAATTGTTCATAAAAATAAAGACATGTGTTCCTTTCAACCTGCAACGTCATCTGCAGGGGACATTTGGTTTTTTTTCATATCTTAAGTCATAGGTATCAAACTCAAAGGCCCGGGGGCCAGAAGTGGCCCCGCCACATCATTTTACGTGGCCCGCGGAGACCTGAAATAAATGTTCATCAGTAAAGTA
This sequence comes from Nerophis lumbriciformis, assembly GCF_033978685.3. NCBI lineage: Eukaryota > Metazoa > Chordata > Actinopteri > Syngnathiformes > Syngnathidae > Nerophis > Nerophis lumbriciformis. Next base: position 39,898,921 of record NC_084571.2, on the reverse strand, counting down.
CCTTTTATTTTCCTATTAAATGTATTCGTTTTTTTTTTCCATTTTGACAGAAAAAATAATTTTTATGCATTAAACTGCATACCTTTTCAACTTTGATATTAACCAACATTGCAACAAATATATTATCTTACTCTACAAACTATTGTTTGTCAAAATACAAATAAATACTCGTTTAACTTATGATTTCAAAGCAAATTATCCATTAAATTGTACAATGTATACATATACAGTGGTGGTCAAAAGTGTACATACACCATACTTGCCAACCTTGAGACCTCCGATTTCGGGAGGTGGGGGGTGGGGGCGTGGTCGGGGGTGGGGCGGGGGCGTGGTTGGGGGCGTGGTTAAGAGGGGAGGAGTATATTGACAGCTAGAATTCACCAAGTCAAGTATTTCATATATATATATATATATATATATATATATATATATATATATATATATATATATATATATATATATATATATATATATATATATATATATATATGTATGTGTGGGAAAAAAATCACAAGACTATTTCATCTCTACAGGCCTGTTTCATGAGGGGGGGGGGTTCCCTCAATCATCAGGAGATTTTAATGGGAGCATTCGCATACCATGGTTTATATAGGGCACAGAGTGGGTGGGTACAGGCTGGCCTAGGGGCGTGGTGATTGGCTCATGTGTTACCTAGGAGGTGTTTCCGTCTGTGGCGGCATGCTGTTACAATTTCGCTGCGCTTGTTGAGGGATGACAGGTCTGGACGGTAAATAATAAACAGTTTCTCTTTCAAGCATAGGTTGCATCTTTTATTACCACTATTGTAAGGTGTGCTGGATGCAAGAATTTGCCATGTTATTGAATATTCAACATTATTGTCTTTGAGGTCCCAAATGTGTTTGCTGAGTTCTGTGGTATTCCGCAGGTTTTGGTTCCTGAAAGAAGCCTTGTGATTGTTCCATCTGGTTTTGAATTCTCCCTCGGTTAATCCTACATATGTGTCGGATGTGTTAATGTCCTTGCGTGTTACCTTAGATTGGTAGACAACTGATGTTTGTAAGCACCCCCCGTTGAGAGGGCAATCAGGTTTCTTTCGACAGTTACAGCCTTTGTTGGTTTTGGAGTCGCTCTGCCCGGGGGCCGACGGCTCATTTGCAATTGTTTTGTTGTGGTTTGAGATAATTTGTCGTATATTGTTCATACAGCTGTAGCTCAATTTAATGTTGTTCTTGTTGAATACTTTTCTTAGGGTGTTGTCTTTGGGAAAGTGTTTGTCAATCAGATTGAGGAATTTGTGTCCAATGTTAGTTGAGACGTTTTTGCTGTATGGGGGGTTGTACCAGATGATGTCGTTTCGTTTTCTGCTCTTTTTTGGCTGGTTTCCTGGCGTGGGTTCATAGGTGAGGGTGAAATATACGACAAATTATCTCAAACCACAACAAAACAATTGCAAATGAGCCGTCGACCCCCAGACAGAGCGACTCCAAAACCAACAAAGGTTGCAACTGTCGAAAGAAACCTGATTGCCCTCTCAACGAGGGGTGCTTACAAACATCAGTTGTCTACCAATCTAAGGTAACACGCAAGGACATTAACACATCCGACACATATGTAGGATTAACCGAGGGAGAATTCAAAACCAGATGGAGCAATCACAAGGCTTCTTTCAGGAACCAAAACCTGCGGAATACCACAGAACTCAGCAAACACATTTGGGACCTCAAAGACAATAATGTTGAATATTCAATAACATGGCAAATTATTGCATCCAGCACACCTTACAATAGTGGTAATAAAAGATGCAACCTATGCTTGAAAGAGAAACTGTTTATTATTTACCGTCCAGACCTGTCATCCCTCAACAAGCGCAGCGAAATTGTAACAGCATGCCGCCACAGACGGAAACACCTCCTAGGTAACACATGAGCCAATCACCACGCCCCTACGCCAGCCTGTACCCACCCACTCTGTGCCCTATATAAACCATGGTATGCGAATGCTCCCATTAAAATCTCCTGATGATTGAGGGAACCCCCCCCTCATGAAACAGGCCTGTAGAGATGAAATAGTCTTGTGATTTTTTTTCCCACACATACATATATTGCGCTCTACTACGGTATCGAGCACTATTTTTTGGATAACCTTATTAAGACATATATATATATATATATATATATATATATATATATATATATATATATATATATATATATATATATATATATATCCACATCCTGAAAATATGCAAACAAAACTGTGTTTGGATAATTGATACTTCAAACTTACATAAATACATATTAAGGAGTATAACATAACTTGGCTTCTGAGAGTTTCAAAATGTAATGAATAAAATGCTAAAGTTATTGATAAACAAACAATTATTTTAAAAATTAAATATGGTCATTTTAAATGAATTATTATGATAATTTAAAATCAATTATTTCAAATATGTTTATTTTAATGTATAATTCTATGGCTGGATGTAATATGGAGTCAGGAAAAAATACAAAGAAAAATACAATTAATTTTGATGTTTTTAGCAAAATATAGTAAAAATATATATATATTTTTTTTAATTAATAAATATATTTATTTTTAGGTAAGATAAACATAATATTACAATTTATCTCTAGTCTGGATGATTTAGTTCTTGTCACTCAGGTCCGCATGGAGCTGGAGGGGGCGTGGCTTCCAGCTCCGGCTGAAAACCGGGAGATTTTCGGGAGAATATTTGTCCCGGGAGGTTTTCGGGAGAGGCGCTGTATTTCGGGAGTCTCCCGGAAAATTCGGGAGTGTTGGCAAGTATGACATACACTTGTAAAGAACATCATGTCATGGCTGTCTCGAGTTTCCAATCAATTTCTACAACTCTACTTTCTTCCAGAAGGTCTTATCTATGTCCATGTGATGTCAGATGAAATAACATTTGAGCTGTTTGGCCACAATACCCAGCAATATGTTTGGAGGAGAAAAGGTGAGGCCTTTAATCGAGCAAGTTGTGTAGTTCAGCACCACGGACAGCAGCTTGTGGGATCTTCCCATCATTCTGATACCATCCTCCATATACCAGTACTCATACACATCCCATGTATTCACTCTACATTTGACCATTTGTTTATGGTGAGTGTTGTTGACAATATCAACACAATATTTAAACTATTTCCTTATTCTCTTTTATTTCCAAACAAAGAGCCAAACCTGTCAAGACTTGGACTATGACGTGGTTTGTTCTCCCGTGGTGCAAATGAACATTTGAACCAGACATGGCGTGAAGGTGAAGACATGATTTATTTAAACTATCAAAAAAAGGAATCAACGAAAAGCGCGCACAGGGGCGGAGGTACAAAACTAGACTATTAACACAAAACTTGCACATTGGCAGAAACTATGAACTATTAAACAAAACACTAACTGTGGCTTAATAAACAAAAACGTACTTGGCATGGAACCGGCATGAAAAAAAAAGAGTAGCAAGGGTCATCGGGGTGTGGAGAGTGTGCAGGGGCATAAATGCGGGGGTGTCGTCAGGACGAACAACAGAAAATGAATGAACTTAAATACTATGGACATGATTAGTGAAAGCCGGTGCGTGACTCAAAACGTGAAACAGGTGCGTGACGTGACAGGTGAAAACTAATGGTTGCTATGGTGACAAACAAGAGTGCACAATGAGTCCAAACGTGGAACGGGTGAAACTAATGGGTAATCATGCAAACAAGACAAGGGAGCGAAAAGCCCGAAACTAAACAAAACATGACTTAAAACGAAACATGATTACACAGACATGACAAAACCAAGTCAGGAGTACACGAATAAATACATTTCATCTGACATCACATGGGCAAAGATAAGACCTTCTGGAGGAAAGTTCTGTGGTCGGATGAAACAAAAATGGAGCTGTTTGGCCACAATACCCAGCAATATGTTTGGAGGCCTTTAACCCCAGAACACCATTACTACCGTCAAGCATGGTGGTGGTAGTATTATGCTCTGGGCCTGTTTTGCTGCCAATGGAACTGGTGCTTTACAGAGAGTAAATAGAGGATTAGCTTCAAATTCTTCAGGACAAGCTAAAATCATCAGCCCGGAGGTTGGGTCTTGGGCGCAGTTGGGTGTTCCAACAGGACAATGACCCCAAACACACGTCAAAAGTGGTAAAGGAATGGCTAAATCAGGCTAGAATGAAGGTTTTAGAATGGCCTTCCCAAAGTCCGGACTTAAACGTGTGGACAATGCTGAAGAAACAAGTCCATGTCAGAAAAGCAACACATTTAGCTGAGCTGCAGCAATTTTGGCAGCAAAACAAGCCCAGAGCATAATACTACCACCACCATGCTTGACGGTAGGAATGGTGTTCCTGCGATTAAAGGCCTCACCTTTTCTCCTCCAAACATATTGCTGGGTATTGTGGCCAAACAGCTCAGTTTTTGTTTGTTTGTTTGAAAATGGATGGATGGATGTATACTTTTGAATATTGCCCCCTTGTGGAAGTGTGCCGTCACAACTCCCTCCTCCAACCTATAACAGTCCTGACTTAAACGTGTGGACAAGTCCATGTCAGAAAACCAACAAATTTGCACCAATTTTGTCAAGAGGAGTGGTCAAGTGGTCAAGCAGAAGCTTGTGGATGGCTACCAAAAGCGCCTTATTGCAGGTAAACTTGCCAAGGGACATGTAAGCAAATATTAACATTGCTGTATGTATACTTTTGACCCTCACATTTTCAGTAGACCCATAATAAATTCATAAAAGAAGCAAACTTCATGAATTTGTGACCAACAAGTATGTGCTCCAATCAGTGCCCAGAGCATAATACTACCACCACCATGCTTGACGGTAGGGATGGTGTTCCTGCGATTAAAGGCCTCACCTTTTCTCCTCCAAACATATTGCTGGGTATTGTGGCCAAACAGCTCAGTTTTTGTTTGTTTGTTTGAAAATGGATGGATGGATGTATACTTTTGAATATTGCCCCCTTGTGGAAGTGTGCCGTCACAACTCCCTCCTCCAACCCATAACAGTCCTGACTTAAACGTGTGGACAAGTCCATGTCAGAAAACCAACAAATTTGCACCAATTTTGTCAAGAGGAGTGGTCAAGCGGTCAAGCAGAAGCTTGTGGATGGCTACCAAAAGCGCCTTATTGCAGGTAAACTTGCCAAGGGACATGTAAGCAAATATTAACATTGCTGTATGTATACTTTTGACCCTCCCATTTTCAGTAGAGCCATAATAAATTCATAAAAGAAGCAAACTTCATGAATATTTTTTGTGACCAACAAGTATGTGCTCCAATCACTACATCACCAAAAAATAAGAGTTGTAGAAATGATTGGAAACTCAAGACTGTCAAGACTGAGGGATGTCTTGTCTTGGTTTTTTCTGTCTTGTGATGTGCATGTTTTAGTTTGAAAAGTAACTCTCCTCTCGTTTCAGGTCACTTGCCCTTCCTTTTGTGTCATCAGTCTGACGTCATCCCGATTCCCTAATTGTTTCCACCTGTTCCCTATTGTCTTATAAGCCCACTCCTTCCTTTGTTCTGTGCCAGATTGTTTCGTTTATTCGTGCTCTCTAGCATCCATGCCCATGTCCATGCCTTGTCTTGCCTTGCCTCGTCTTGTGCTTATGTTCTTTGATTCTGAATCCCTTCGTTGCTATTTTGAGTTTTCCTTTCTTCCTCCTCAGCAGAGTGATTTTTTTGTTATTTAGTTTATTCAGCCGAAGTGGTAAGTTTCAGTTATTTTTCATTCTTTCCTCACATTTTTGAGTGACAATTTTTGTTAATACTTTATTAGATTAGATAGTATAGAATTTTTCACAGTTGTTGTTTCTTCCTCCTGTTGGAGCGTTTTTTGTTTATACATTTTATAGCATATATTAATTATAGTTCGTCTTTGCTTTTGTGTTTTCCTCCGTTCCGAGCGAATTTTGGTTGTTCCTATTTTTTGGAACCTTTTTTGCCGGTTAGTTTTTGGATAAAATAGATATTGTAATCCTTGACTTTGGAGGTGAAAAGGAAGCTGTCAAAATAAAAGCCTGTCTAAGTTCCCTACTCTGCATCTGAGTCCTATCCTTTTACCAAGCCCTGACAAAGACAGCCATGACATGATGTTCTTTACAAGTGTATGTACACTTTTGACCATGACATATATATATATATATATATATATATATATATATATATATATATATATATATATATATATATATATATATATATATATATACACATATATATATATATATATATATATATATATATTTTATATATATATATATATATATATATATGAACATTTACTGTAAAAAAAATGTAGTAGATTTTCAATTTACAGTTATATGCTATTAAAACCACTGTACATTTTCATATATATATATATATATATATATATATATATATATATATATATATATATATATATATATATATACACATATAT
>NC_084571.2:39867500-39887500 GCF_033978685.3 Nerophis lumbriciformis | reverse complement strand
TTTGCAGTAAAAAAGTAATAATTTTGGATAAAAAAAAGTTATAATTTTACGAGAAACGGAAAGAATATGAGAAATTGCTCCCAATTTTATAAGAAAAAAGTTGACACATTGTGAGAAAAAGACTACTTTTAGTTTGTTTTTGTTTTTTTGTCATTGGTTTTTAATCTTCACTATTTACTTCAAGTTGTTTTGAGGCATGTTAAAAAAAAAATAGTATAATAATAATCAGAATTTACTTGGCAAAATTATGACAAAAGTCATGATTTTACTCAAAAAATTGTAACTTTTTTACAAGAACAACCAAAAAAAATTGGCAACATTGTGATAAGTCAGAATTTTATATGACAAATGTCACCATTTTGCAGTAAAAAGTAATAATTTTGGATAAAAAAAAAGTTATAATTTTACGAGAAACGGAAAGAATATGAGAAATTGCTCCCAATTTTATAAGAAAATAGTTGACACATTGTGAGAAAAAGACTACTTTTAGTTTGTTTTTGTTTTTTTGTAATTGGTTTTTAATCTTCACTATTTACTTCAAGTTATTACAGTATGTCTCCGTATACATATTTATTTTATTTTTTAAATTAATTTTGGCCAAAGGGTGCGCATTTCAATTTCTTACACAAACTTGTTATTTCATATGTTGACTTTTAAAAAGCGACACACAGTCAATGTGAAAAATCCCTCCTTTTTGGGACCACCCTGACTTTGATAGATGTCACCAGCAGGGGTGCAAATGAGACGTTGTCTATTAGATGCAATGTTATTGGGACCATGATTTACAATATACACCCCCTGCTTCACCCCCCCAACCCCGCCCACCTCACCCTCCTCTTGCTCTCTCTGGGAGAGCATGTCCCAAATTCCAAGCTGCTGTTTTGAGGCATGTTAAAAAAAAAATAGTATAATAATAATCAGAATTTACTTGGCAAAATTATGACAAAAGTCATGATTTTACTCAAAAAAATTTACTTTTTTTACAAGGACAACCAAAAAAATTGGCAAAATTGTGATAAGTCAGAATTTTATATGACAAATGTCACCATTTTGCAGTAAAAAGTAATAATTTTGGATAAAAAAAGTTCTAATTTTACGAGAAAATGGTGCAATATTACAGAAACGGAAAGAATATGAGAAATTGCTCCCAGTTTTATAAGAAAAAAGTTGTGAGAAAAAGACTACTTTTAGTTTGTTTTTGTTTTTTTGTAATTGGTTTTTAATCTTCACTATTTACTTCAAGTTATTACAGTATGTCTCTGTATACATATTTATTTTATTTTTTAAATTAATTTTGGCCAAAAGGGGGCGCATTTCAATTTCTTACACAAACTTGTTATTTCATATGTTGACTTTTAAAAAGTGACACACAGTCAATGTGAAAAATCCCTCCTTTTTGGGACCACCCTCACTTTGATAGATGTCACCAGCAGGGGTGCAAATGAGACATTGTCTATTAGATGCAATGTTATTGGGACCATGATTTACAATATACACCCCCCGCTCCACCCCGCCCACCTCAACCTCCTCACGCTCTCTCAGGGAGAGCATGTCCCAAATTCCAAGCTGCTGTTTTGAGGCATGTTAAAAAAAAAATAGTATAATAATAATCAGAATTTACTTGGCAAAATTACGACAAAAGTCATGATTTTACTCAAAAAATTAAACTTTTTTACAAGAACAACCAAAAAAATTGGCAACATTGTGATAAGTCAGAATTTTATATGACAAATGTCACCATTTTGCAGTAAAAAGTAATAATTTTGGATAAAACAAGTTATAATTTCACGGGAAACGGAAAGAATATGAGAAATTGCTCCCAATTTTATAAGAAAAAAGTTGACACATTGTGAGAAAAAGACTACTTTTACTTTGTTTTTGTTTTTTGTCATTGGTTTTTAATCTTCACTATTTACTTCAAGTTGTTTTGAGGCATGTTAAAAAAAATAGTATAATAATAATCAGAATTTACTTGGCAAAATTATGACAAAAGTCATGATTTTACTCAAAAAAAATTAAACTTTTTTACAAGAACAACCAAAAAAAATTGGCAACATTGTGATAAGTCAGAATTTTATATGACAAATGGCACCATTTTGCAGTAAAAAGTAATAATTTTGGATAAAAAAAGTTATAATTTTATGAGAAAATGTTGCAATATTACAGAAACGGAAAGAATATGAGAAATTGCTCCCAATTTTATAAGAAAAAAGTTGTGAGAAAAAGACTACTTTTAGTTTGTTTTTGTTTTTTTGTCATTGGTTTTTAATCTTCATTATTTACTTCAAGTTATTACAGTTTGTCTCTGTATACATATTTATTTTATTTTTTAAATTAATTTTGGCCAAAGGGGGTGCATTTCAATTTCTTACACAAACTTGTTATTTCATATGTTGACCAGAGGGGGAGCACTTTTAAAAGCGACACACAGTCACAACAAAATTAGGCATAATAATGTGTTCATTCCACCACTGTATATATCGGTATCGCTTGATATCGGAATCGGTAATTAAGAGTTGGACAATATTGGATATCGGCAAAAAAGCCATTATTGGACATCTCTAAAAAAAACTATTGTATTGACGATCTTTGACAAAGTCTACTAAGTACAATATAAACAACACAACTCAATGTTAAATGTTAAATCATTATTATTTTTAAATCTTTAAAAAAAACCCTCAAAAACATTTAATAACGCATTTGAAGACACGCATAAGTACTGAAAAGTTGTACCATCAAGTAGCGGTTTTTATTCATACTGGGAATTAGTACTGTTAAGATTCATTAGTGAAAGCTACCCATCATCCCTATGTGGAGGCCTCTCAAACTCAAATCAAAATACGATTTTGAATACATATACAAAAGCCAAAAGCAGTGAAGTTGTCACGTTGTGTAAATGGTAAATAAAAAGAGAATACAACAAATCCTTTTCAACTTCAATTGAATAGACTGCAAAGACAAGATATTTCATGTTCACACTGAGAAAAAGTGGCATTTTTACCAGTGTGTTACAAGGCCTTTCCTTTTAACAACACTCAGTAAAGGTTTGGGAACTGAGGAGACACATTTTTGAAGTGGAATTATTTCCCATTCTTGCTTGATGTATAGCTTATTTTCAATGGCAGGCCAGTCTAGTACCCGCACTCTTTTACTATGAAGCCACGCTGTTGTAACACGTGGCTTGGCATTGTCTTGCTGAAATAAGCAGGGGCGTCCTTGATAACATTGCTTGGATGGCAACATATGTTGCTCCAAAACCTGTATGTACCTTTCAGCATTAATGGCGCCTTCACAGATGTGTAAGTTACCCATGTCTTGGGCACTAATACACCCCCATACCATCACACATGCTGCCTTTTACACTTTGCGCCTATAACAATCTGGATGGTTCTTTTCCTCTTTGGTCCGGAGGACACGACGTCCACAGTTTCCAAAAACAATTTGAAATGTGGACTCGTCAGACCACAGAACACTTTTCCACTTTGTATCAGTCCATTTTAGATGAGCTCAGGCCCAGCGAAGCCGACGGCGTTTTTCTGGGTGTTGTTGATAAACGGTTTTCGCCTTGCATAGTAGAGTTTTAACTTGCACTTACAGATGTAGCGACCAACTGTATAGTTACTGACAGTGGGTTTCTGAAGTGTTCCTGAGCCCATGTGGTGGTATCCTTTACACACTGATGTCGCCTGTTGATGCAGTACAGCCTGAGGGATCGAAGGTCACGGGCTTAGTTGCTTACATGCAGTGATTTCTCCAGATTCTCTGAACCCTTTGATGATATTACGGACCGTAGATGGTGAAATCCCTAAATTCCTTGCAATAGCTGGTTGAGAAAGGTTTTTCTTAAACTGTTCAACAATTTGCTCGCACATCTGTTGACAAAGTGGTGACCCTCGCCCCATCCTTGTTTGTGAATGACTGAGAATTTCATGGAATCTACTTTTATACCCAATCATGGCACCCACCTGTTCCCAACTTGCATGTTCACCTGTGGGATGTTCCAAATAAGTGTTTGATGAGCATTCCTCAACTTTATCAGTATTTATTGCCACCTTTCCCAACTTCTTTGTCACGTGTTGCTGGCATCAAATTCTAAAGTTAATGATTATTTGCAAAAAAAAAAAAAAATGTTTATGAGTTTGAACATCAAATATGTTGTCTTTGTAGCATATTCAACTGAATATGGGTTGAAAAGGATTTGCAAATCATTGTATTCCGTTTATATTTACATCTAACACAATTTCCCAACTCATATGGAAACGGGGTTTGTACATGGGCTTTCCTTTTAACAACACTCAGTAAAGGTTTGGGAACTGAGGAGACACATTCTTGCTTGATGTGTAGCTTATTTTCAATGTCCGGACTACAGGCAGGCCAGTCTAGTACCCGCACTCTTTTACTACGAAGCCACGCTGTTGTAACACGTGACTTGGCATTGTCTTGCTGAAATAAGCAGGGGCGTCCATGATAACGTTGCTTGGATGGCAACATATGTTGCTCCAAAAGCTGTATGTACCTTTCAGCATTAATGGTGCCTTCACAGATGTGTAAGTTACCCATGTCTTGGGCACTAATACACCCCCATACCATCACACATGCTGGCTTTTACACTTTCACCCTAGATCAAAGTTTTCCAGTTCGAACGTTAAGTATCTTGTCTTTGCAGTCTATTCAATTGAAGGATTTGTTGTATTCTCTTTTTATTGACCATTTACACAACGTGACAACTTCACTGCTTTTGGCTTTTGTATATTTTAATGACTGAAACAACAATAAAATGGCTCTTAAGAAGCCAGAACAATATTTCAATTTTTTTTTCTGCCAAGAAAGTATATTGTGTGTCTGTTTATTACATTTTTCAGATAAACCTTGTTTAAAAATATTGTAATTTTTTGGGCATATTCAACGATACCGTGATGGCAATGATAAAAGGGGATATTTTGCTCACAATAATTGTGATATGAAATGTTGATACCGTGCAGATATCAGGTGGTTAAGATCTGACTTACAGGTACCTTGAGGGTCACTTTCGTTTAATACCCAAGCAGGGTGTTTCTCTCTCTCGGTCTGGGGGTCATTTACTTGAACAACATTGCAGAGCCCTACAGTAAAATCTTTCAATATTCAGTAAACAATACAATCAACGTAGATCTGTAGACATCACTGACTTGTGTTTTGGAAACCTTTAGCAGGTTTTGGCAGCATAATACTGTTGTCAAACTCACCTGCAGACCTTAGCTTAACAGGTGCCATGTTTGTGCATATAAATGCACTCACCTGCTGTTGTGTTATTGTTATTATGTTCCTTCTTTAATATGATTATTGTATTGAATGTCAACTCAAGCTGTGACCAGTAACCCACCTAGAAATGGACTGTGTGTGTCAAATACTTAATACAGCCTCCACACTGTGTGTGTGTGTGTGTGTGTGTGTGTGTGTGTGTGTGTGTGTGTGTGTGTGTGTGTGTGTTCTTGTATTTTTACCCTTCTTGAGACATGAAGAAGGAAAATGATCTTCCATATGAGGAGGTGTGAACAAGTGAGGACATAAATCATGGTCCCAATAACATTGCATCTAATGGTCAGCATATGAAATAACAAGTGTGTGTAAGAAATTGAAATATACAGTATGTATATAGAGACATACTGTACTAACTTGAAGTAAATAATGACCAATTGCAAACAATTTTTTTTTTAATAACTAAAAGCAGTCTTTTTGTCACAATGTGTCGACTTTTTTCTTCTAAAGTTGGGATTCATTTCTCATATTCTTTCTGTTTCTGTAACATTGCAATATTTTCTTGTAAAATTAGTACGTTTGTATGTAAAATTATTACTTTTTACTGCAATATTATGACATTTGTCATACAAAATTATGACTTTTATCACAATATTGTTGCAATGTTGTTGTTCTTGTGAAACGGTGACATTTTTTTAGTAAAATTATGACTTTTGCCATAATTTTGCCCAGTAAAATTCCGATTCTTATTATAATAATGCCTACATTTTAAAGTTCTTCTATGGCTTTTGTCGAGTAAAATTAAGACTCTTATCATAAAATCGCCAACATTTTAATTTTTCTTTGTAAAATTGCGACTGTTATTGAGTAAAATTCCAACTTTTCCCCCCTCTGGTCAACATATGAAACAACAAGTGTGTGTAAGAATATTGAAATGCGCCCCCTTTGGCCAAAATTAATTAAAAAAAAAAAAAAAAAAAAATGTACATAGAGACATAATGTAATAACTTGAAGTAAATAATGAAGATTAAAAACCAATTACTAACCAAAAATTAAAAAAATAACTAAAAGCAGTCTTTTTCTCACATTGTGTCGACTTTGTTCTTATAAAATTGAGAACAATTTCTCATATTCTTTCTGTTTCTGTAACATTGCAATATTTTGTCGTAAAATTATTACGTTTTTATGTAAAATTATTACTTTTTACTACAAAATGGTGACATTTGTCATACAAAATTCTGACTTTTATCACAATATTGCCAATTTTGTTGTTGTTGTTCTTGTGAAACGGTGACATTTTTTGAGTAAAATGATGACTTTTGCCATAATTTTGCCAAGTAAAATTCCGATTCTTATTATAATATTGCCAACATTTTAAAGTTTTTCTATGGCTTTTGTCGAGTAAAATTAAGGCTCTTTTCATAAAATTGCCAACATTTTAATTTTTCTTTGTAAAATTGCGACTGTTATTGAGTAAAATTCCAACTTTTATCATAATATTGCACACATGTTCCGTTTCCCCCTCTGGTCAACATATGAAACAACAAGTGTGTGTAAGAATTTGAAATGTGCCCCCTTTAGCCAAAAAAAAAAAAATAATAATAATAATAATAATGTATATAGAGACATATTGTAATAACTTGAAGTAAATAATGAAGATTAAAAACCAATTACAAAAAACAAAAAACAAAAACAAACTAAAAGTAGTCTTTTTCTCACAATATGTCGACTTTTTTCTTACAAAATTGCGAACAATTTCTCATATTCTTTCTTTTTTTGTAATATTGCAATATTTTCTTGTAAAATTATTACTTTTTTTAATGTAAATTATTACTTTTTTTATGTAAAATTATTACTTTTGACTGCAAAACGGTGACATTTGTCATATACAATTATGACTTTTATCACAATATTGCCAATTTTTTTTGTTGTTCTTGTAAAGCTGACATTTTTTCAGTAAAATTATGACTATAGTCATAATTTTGCCAAGTAAAATTCAGATTATTATTATAATATTGCCAAAATGTTAAAGTTTTCCTAAAGAATTTTGACTATTTTTTTTTAAAATTGCCAACATTTTAAGCTTTGCTTGTAAAATTGCAACGGTTATTGAGTAAAATTCCAACTTTTATCATAATATTGCACAAATGTTCCGTTTTTCTTGTAAAATGTAAAAAAAAATTAAATAACTAAAAGCAGTCTTTTTCTCACAATGTGTTGACTTTTTTCTTCTAAAATTGGGATTAATTTCTCATATTCTTTCTGTTTCTGTAACATTGCAATATTTTCTCGTAAAATGTTTACGTTTTTATGTAAAATTATTACTTTTTACTGCAAAATGGTGACATTTGTCATACAAAATTCTGACTTTTATTACAATATTGCCAATTTTTTGTTGTTGTTCTTGTGAAACAGTGACATTTTTTGATGATGACTTTTGTCATAATTTTGCCAAGTAAATTTCCGATTCTTATTATAATATTGCCTACATTTTAAAGTTTTTCTGTGGCTTCTGTCGAGTAAAATTAAGACTTTTTTCATAAAATTGCCAACATTTGAATTTATCTTTGTAAAATTGCGACTGTTATTGAGTAAAATTCCAACTTTTATCATAATATTGCACAAATGTTCCGTTTTTCTTGTAAAATTGTGACTTGCGTGGAGTAAAATTACAACTTTTATTATAATACTGCCAAAATTCTAAGTTTTTCTCGTGAAATTGTGACCTTTTTTTTGTGAATTTCCAACTCATTTTTCACAACAAGCTTATTTTATATATGCATAGTATGTATATATTATTAATGTTGTAAATACACTTCTTTATTTATCTAGAAAGGCTGGTCCTAAAGAGGGAGGCATTTTTCTCAGGTCTCAAGAAGGTAACACATTCAAGAATGTGTGTGTGTGTGTGTGTTTTTGTATAATTACCCTTCTTGAGACATGAAGAAGGAAAAGTATCTTCTATATGAGGAGGTGTGAACAAGTGATGACATAAATCAATAACATTGCATCTAATAGACAATGTCTCATTTGTGGTGAAATCTATCAAAATGAGGGTGGTCCCAAAAAGGAGGGATTGTTTTTCAAATTGACTGTGTGTCGCTTTTAAAAGTGCTCCCCCTCTGGTCAACATATGAAATAACAAGTGTGTGTAAGAAATTGAAATGCGCCCCCTTTGGCCAAAATTAATACAATAAATAAATAAATAAATAAATATGTATATAGAGACATACTGTAATAACTTAAAGTAAATAATGAAGATTAAAAACCAATTACAAACCAAAAATAAAAATAAAAACCTAAAAGCAGTCTTTTTCTCACAATGTGTCGACTTTTTTCTTATAAAATTGGGAACAATTTCTCATATTATTTTTCTTTCTGTAATATTGCAATATTTTCTCGTAAAATTATTACTTTTAATGTAAATTATTACTTTTTTTATGTAAAATTATGACTTTTTAATGCAAAATGGTGACATTTGTCACATCAAATTCGGACTTTTATCACAATATTGCCAGTTCTTTTGTTGTTCTTGTAAAACTCACATTTTGTCAGTAAAATTATGACTTTAGTCATAATTTTGCCAAGTAAAATTCAGATTATTATTAGAATATTGCCAATATGTTAAAGTTTTCCTAAAAAAAAGTTGACTATTTTTTTTTAAATTGCCAACATTTTAAGCTTTTCTTGTAAAATTGCGACTGTTATTGAGTAAAATTCCAAGTTTCATCATAATATTGCACAAATGTTCAGTTTTTCTTGTAAAATTGTGACTTGCGTTGAGTAAAATTATAACTTTTATTATAATACTGCCAAAATTCAAAGTTTTCTTGTGAAATTGTGACCTTTTTCTTGTTATATTCCTCTTTGGCCAAAATTAATTAAAAAAAATATATATATATATATATGTACATAGAGACATACTGTGATAACTTTAAGTAAATAATGAAGATTAAAAACCAATTGCAAACCAAAAATTTAAAAATAAAAAATAAAAGTAGTCTTTTTCTCACAATGTGTCGACTTTTTTCTTATAAAATTGGGAACAATTTCTCATATTCTTTCTGTTTCTGTAATATTGCAATATTTTCTTGTAAAATCATTACGTTTTTATGCAAAATTACTACTTTTTTATGTAAAATGGTCACAATTGTCATATAAAATTCTGACTTTTATCCCAATATTGCCAATTTTTTTGTTGTTCTTGTAATTTTGCCAAGTAAAATTCCGATTATTATTATAATATTGCCAAAATCTTAAAGTTTTCCTATAAAATTGTGACTTTTGTCGAGTACAATTTCGACTCTTTTCATAAAATTGCCAACATTTTAAGCTTTTCTTGTAAAATTGCGACTGTTATTGAGTAAAATTACAAGTTTCATCAAAATATTGCACAAATGTTCCGTTTCCCCCTCTGGTCAACATATGAAACAACAAGTGTGTGTAAGAATATTGAAATGCGCCCCCTTTGGCCAAAATTAATAAAAGAAAAAAAAAAAAATGTACATAGAGACATAATGTAATAACTTGAAGTAAATAATGAAGATTAAAAACCAATTACAAACCAAAAAATAAAAAAAAAAGCCGTCTTTTTCTCACATTGTGTCGACTTTGTTCTTATGAAATTGAGAACAATTTCTCATATTCTTTCTGTTTCTGTAATATTGCAACATTTTCTCATAAAATTATTACTTTTTTATGTAAAATGATTACTTTTTTATGTAAAATTATTTCTTTTTTATGTAAAATTATTACTTTTTACAGCAAAATGGTGACATCTGTCGTATAAAATTCTGACTTTTATCACAATATTGCCAATTTTCTTTGTTGTTCTTGTAAAATGATGACTTTTGTCATAATTTTGGCACGTAAAATTCCAATTATTACTAGAATATTGCCAACATGTTAAAGTTTTCCTATAATATTTTGACAATTTAAAAAAAATTGCCAACATTTTAAGCTTTCCTTGTAAAATTGCGACTGTTATTGAGTAAAATTACTTTTTTTATGTAAAATTATTACTTTTTAATGCAAAATGGTGACAATTGTCATATAAAATTCTGACTTTTATCACAATATTGCCAGTTCTTTTGTTGTTATTGTAAAACTAACTTTTTTTCAGTAAAATTATGACTTTTGTCATAATTTTGCCAAGTAAAATTCCAATTATTATTAGAATATTGCCAAAATGTTAAAGTTTTCCTATAAAATTTTGACTATTTAAAAAAAAATACCAACATTTTAAGCTTTCCTTGCGACTGTTTTTGAGTAAAATTCCAACTTTTATCATAATATTGCACAATTGTTCTGTTTTTCTTGTAAAATTGTGACTTACGTTGAGTAAAATGACGACTTTTATTATAACACTGCCAAAATTCTAAGTTTTTCTCGTAAAATTGTGACCTTTTTCTTGTGAATTTTCAACTAATTTTTCACAACAAGCTTTTTTTTATATTTGCATAGTATGTATATATTATAAATGTTGTAAATACACTTCTTTATATATCTAGAAAGGCTGGTCCTAAAGAGGGAGTCATTTTTCTCAGGTCTCAAGAAGGTAACACATTCAAGAATGTGTGTGTGTGTGTGTGTGTGTGTGTGTGCATGTGTGTGTGTGTGTGTGTGTGCAGGAGAGAAATGAGCGGGGGCAAATAAAGGACTGCTTAACATGTTGGAGAGTGTGTGAGGTTTAAGAGGCAACATGGGAGAGATGCAGGATTATGGGAGTTCCGTGAGACGGCATGTGGTGATGTGCTTTTCCACGGCGGGGTTGTGTGCATGTGAATTTATTCTCCCCGCTGCACGCGGCCAGCGGTGTTTGCGCTCGTCCTTCCATCTTCTCTCACCTCTAATTGCTCTCCCTCGCCATCCCCCCAGGAGAGCGAGCCGGTCCTTACGTCAGGCGCGCCTGTCCTCCATTTCCCTGCCGCCTCCCCTCGGGTGCTGCTGTCACATGATCTAGTCTAGTGTGAAATTACTTCCTCTGCTTGTGTTGCTGCCATCTTTTGGACCAGGAGCTGTTCAACTCAACAGTTCCTGCGCCCGAGTCCTCAGAAGGCTATAAGGCCCGGGGTCCCGTTTTCACAATGAGTGAATAAAGGCATGAATTACTGAAGCGCTATCTTAACGCCGGCCGAAGATCTCGTAAACGACGGGAGCACTCTGCTGTGTTTGGGAATGAATTACAAGAACACTACTCAAAGATCCTCGACTACAGACCTGGGAAAAATACGTCCCGCGGGCCACATGCGGCCCATTAAGATTTTCGATCCAGCCCACCGGGCGTTCTACATCCTTTTTTTAGACCTTTAACACCAAAACTGTATTCAGCATCATGATGTGAAGTGATGTTGGTTGAAATCTGCACTTTTGGGTGTTATAGGAGTTATTAGGGTAATCTAGGTCACAGCAGGGGTTTGTTTTCAGAGCAGCCAGCCCCAAACATGTGTCAGGAACAGATGCGGAAGCACATTTTTACATGATAATATATCATATTGTAGGTCTTTATTACACTTTGCATTCATATTTTGCTGTTTTTTTACATTTTTGTTGTGTTTTGCTTAATTGTAAAAAATACACAACTATGGAGGAGCTGGTCTGCGAAGTAAACAAATGTCAAATGTTGTTAATATTCAGTGTTTTATTGTTCATAGTTAATATTGTAAATCCCACTTTTTTTCATTTTTGCAAAACAATGTCTGCATAAAAGTGATAATATATCATATTGTAGGTGTTTATTACACTTTGCATTCATATTGTGCTATTTTTTTACATTTTTGTTGTGTATTGCTTAATTGTAAAAGATACACAACTATGGAGGAGCTTGTCTGAGAAGTAAACAAATGTCAAATGTTGTTAATATTCAGTGTTTTATTGTTCATAGTTAATATTGTAAATCCCACTTTCTTAATTTTTGCAAAACAAATGTCTGCATAAAAGTGATGATATATCATATTGTAGGTGTTTATTACACTTTGCATTCATATTGTGCTATTTTTTTTACATTTTTGTTGTGTTTGCTTGATTGTAAAAGATACACAACTACGGAGGAGCTGGTCTGCGAAGTAAAATATGTTCATACGTTGTTAATATTCAGTGTTTTATTGTTCATAGTTAATATTGTAAATCCCACTTTCTTCATTTTTGCAAAAAATGTCTGCAGAAAAGTGATGATATATCATATTGTAGGTGTTTAATACACTTCACATTCATATTTTGATGTTTTTTACATTTTTGTTGTGTTTTGCTTGATCGTAAAAGATACACAACTATGGAGGAGTTGGTCTGAGAAGTAAAAAAATGCTCATATGTTGTTAATATTCAGTGTTTTATTGTTCATAGTTAGTATTGTAAATCCCACTTATATTTGGAAAAAAAAATGTCTGCAGAAAAGTGATAATATATCATATTGTAGGTGTTTATTACACTTTGCATTCATATTGTGCTATTTTTTTTACATTTTTGTTGGGTTTTCTTGATTGCAAAAGATACACAACTATGGAGGAGCTGGTCTGCGAAGTAAAATAAATTCATATGTTGTTAATATTCAGTGTTTTATTGTTCATAGTTAATATTGTAAATCCCACTTTCTTAATTTTTGCAAAACAACATGTCTGCATAATAGTGATAATATATCATATTGTAGGTGTTTATTACACTTTGCATTTATATTGTGCTATTTTTTTACATTTTTGTTGTGTTTTGCTTGATTGTAAAAGATACACAACTATGGAGGAGCTGGTCTGCGAAGTAAAAAATGTTCATACGTTGTTAATATTCAGTGTTTTATTGTTCATAGTTAATATTGTAAATCCACTTTCTTCATTTTTGCAAAACATGTCTGCATAAAAGTGTTAATATATCATATTGTAGGTGTTTATTACACTTTGCATTCATATTGTGCTATGTTTTTACATTTTTGTTGTGTTTGCTTGATTGCAAAAGATACACAACTATGGAGGAGTTGGTCTGAGAAGTAAAAAATGTTCATATGTTCTTAATATTCAGTGTATTATTGTTCATAGTTAATATTGTAAATCCCACTTTTTTCATTTTTGCAAAACAATGTCTGCATAAAAGTGATAATATATCATATTGTAGGTGTTTATTTCACTTTGCATTCATATCGTGCTATTTTTTTACATTTTTGTTGTGTTTTGCTTGATTGTAAAAAATACACAACTGTGAAGGAGTTGGTCTGAGAAGTAAAATATGTTCATATGTTGTTAATATTTAGTGTTTTATTGTTCATAGTTAATATTGTAAATCCCACTTAATTTAAAAAAGAAATGTCTGCATAAAAGTGATAATATATCATATTGTAGGTGTTTATTGCATTTTGCACTCATATTGTGCTATTTTTATACATTTTTGTTGTGTTTGCCTGATTGCAAAAGATACACAACTATGGAGGAGTTGGTCTGAGCAGTAAAATATGTTCATACGTTGTTAATATTCAGTGTTTTATTGTTCATAGTTAATATTGTAAATCCCATCTAATTTTTGAAAAAAAATGTCTGCATAGAAGTGATAATATATCATATTGTAGGTGTTTATTACACTTAGCATTCATATTTTGCTGTTTTTTACATTTTTGTTGTGTTTTGCTTGATTATAAAAGATACACAACTACGGAGGAGCTAGTCTGCGAAGTAAAATATGTTCATACGTTGTTAATATTCAGTGTTTTATTGTTCATAGTTAATATTGTAAATCCCACTTTCTTAATTTTTGCAAAAAAATGTCTGCATAAAAGTGATAATATATCATATTGTAGGTGTTTATTACACTTTGCATTCACATTGTGCTATTTTTTTACATTTTTGTTGTGTTTTGCTTGATTGTAAAAGATACACAACTATGGAGAAGCTGGTCTGAGAAGTAAAATATGTTCATACGTTGTTAATATTCAGTGTTTTATTGTTCATAGTTAATATTGTAAATCCCACTTAATTTTTGAAAAAAAAATGTCTGCCTAAAAGTGATAATATATCATATTGTAGGTGTTTATTACACTTTGTATTCATATTTTGCTGTTTTTTACATTTTTGTTGTGTTTTGCTTGATTGCAAAATATACACAACTATGGAGGAGTTGGTCTGAGAAGTAAAAACTTTTCATATGTTGTTAATATTCAGTGTTTTATTGTTCATAGATAATATTGTAAATCCCACTTTCTTCATTTTTGCAAAAAAAAATGTCTGCAGAAAAGTGATAATATATCATATTGTAGGTGTTTATTACACTTCACATTCATATTTTGCTATTTTTTTACATTTTTGTTGTGTTTGCTTGATCGTAAAAGATACACAACTATAGAGGAGCTGGTCTGAGAAGTAAAAAAATGTCAAATGTTGTTAATATTCAGTGTTTTATTGTTCATAGTTAATATTGTAAATCCCACTTAATTTTTGAAAAAAAATGTCTGCAGAAAAGTGATAATATATCATATTGTAGGTGTTTATTACACTTTGTATTCATATTTTGCTGTTTTTTACATTTTTGTTGTGTTTTGCTTGATCGTAAAAGATACACAACTATGGAGGAGTTTGTCTGAGAAGTAAAAAAATGCTCATATGTTGTTAATATTCAGTGTTTTATTGTTCATAGTTAATATTGTAAATCCCACTTAATTTTTGAATAAAAATGTCTGCAGAAAAGTGATAATATATCATATTGTAGGTGTTTATTACATTTTGCACTCATATTGTGCTATTTTTATACATTTTTGTTGGGTTTGCTTGATCGCAAAAGATACACAACTATGGAGGAGCTTGTCTGAGAAGTAAAAAATGTTCATACGTTGTTAATATTCAGTGTTTTATTGTTCATAGTTCATATTGTAAATCCCACTTTTTTCATTTTTGCAAAACAATGTCTGCATAAAAGTGATAATATATCATATTGTAGGTGTTTATTACACTTTGCATTCACATTGTGGTATTTTTTTTTAACATTTTTGTTGTGTTTTGCTTGATCGTATAAGATACACAACTATGGAAGAGTTGTCTGAGAAGTAAAATATGTTCATACGTTGTTGATATTCAGTGTTTTATTGTTCATAGTTAATATTGTAAATCCCACTTTTTTCATTTTTGCAAAACAATGTCTGCATAAAAGTGATAATATATCATATTGTAGGTGTTTATTACACTTTGCATTCATATTGTGTTATTTTTATACATTTTTGTTGTGTTTGCTTGATTGTAAAATATACACAACTATGGAGGAGTTGGTCTGAGAAGTAAAACATGTTCATACGTTGTTAATATTCAGTGTTTTATTGTTCATAGTTAATATTGTAAATCCCACTTAATTTTTGAAAAAAATGTCTGCATAAAAGTGATAAAATATCATATTGTAGGTGTTTATTACACTTTGCATCCATACTGTGCTATTTTTTTTACATTTTTGTTGTGTTTTGCTTGATCGTAAAAGATACACAACTATGGAGGAGCTGGTCTGAGAAGTAAAATATGTTCATACGTTGTTAATATTCAGTGTTTTATTGTTCATAGTTAATATTGTAAATCCCACTTAATTTTTGAAAAAAAATGTCTGCATAAAAGTGATAATATATCATATTGTAGGTGTTTATTACACTTTGCATTCATATTTTGCTATTTTTTTACATTTTTGTTGTGTTTGCTTGATTGTAAAAGATACACAACTATGGAGGAGCTTGTCTGAGAAGTAAAACAAATTTCAAATGTTGTTAATATTCAGTGTTTTATTGTTCATAGTTAATATTGTAATTCCCACTTTCTTAATTTTTGCAAAAAAATGTCTGCATAAAAGTGATAATATATCATATTGTAGGTGTTTATTACACTTTGCATTCACATTGTGCTATTTTTTTTTTACATTTTTGTTGTGTTTGCTTGATTGTAAAATATACACAACTATGGAGGAGTTGGTCTGAGAAGTAAAACCTTTTCATATGTTGTTAAAATTCAGTGATTTATTGTTCATAGTTAATATTGTAAATCCCACTTTCTTCATTTTTGCAAAACAAATGTCTGCAGAAAGGTGATAATATATCATATTGTAGGTGTTTATTACACTTTGCATTCACATTGTGCTATTTATTTAAATTTTTGTTGTGTTTGCTTGATTGTAAAAGATACACAACTATGGAGGAGCTTGTCTGAGAAGTAAAACAAATTTCAAATGTTGTTAATATTCAGTGTTTTATTGTTCATAGTTAATATTGTAATTCCCACTTTCTTAATTTTTGCAAAAAAAATGTCTGCATAAAAGTGATAATATATCATATTGTAGGTGTTTATTACACTTTGCATTCATATTGTGCTATTTTTTACATTTTTGTTGTGTTTTGCTTGATTGTAAAAGATACACAACTATGGAGGAGTTGGTCTGAGAAGTAAAAAAATTTTCATACGTTGTTAATATTCAGTGTTTTATTGTTCATAGTTAAAATTGTAAATCCCACTTTTTTTCATTTTTGCAAAACAATGTCTGCATAAAAGTGATAATATATCATATTGTAGGTGTTTATTACACTTTGCATTCATATTGTGCTATTTATTTTACATTTTTGTTGTGTTTGCTTGATTGTAAAAATTACACAACTATGGAGGAGCTTGTCTGAGAAGTAAACAAATGTCAAATGTTGTTAATATTCAGTGTTTTATTGTTCATAGTTAATATTGTAAATCCCACTTTCTTCATTTTTGCAAAAAATGTCTGCATAAAAGTGATAATATATCATTTTGTAGGTGTTTATTACACTTCACATTCATATTTTGCTGTTTTTTTACATTTTTGTTGTGTTTTGCTTGATCGTAAAAGATACACAACTATGGAAGAGTTGGTCTGCGAAGTAAAATATGTTCATAAGTTGTTAATATTCAGTGTTTTATTGTTAATAGTTAATATTGTAAATCCCACTTTCTTAAATTTTGCAAAAAAATGTCTGCATAAAAGTGATAATATATCATATTGTAGGTGTTTATTACACTTTGCATTCATATTGTGCTATTTTTTTAAATTTTTGTTGTGTTTGCTTGATTGTAAAAGATACACAACTATGGAGGAGTTGGTCTGAGAAGTAAAAAAAAATGTTCATACGTTGTTAATATTCAGTGTTTTATTGTTCATAGTTAATATTGTAAATCCCACTTTCTTCATTTTTGCAAAACAAATGTCTGCATAAAAGTGATAATATATCATATTGTAGGTGTTTATTACACTTTGTATTCATATTTTGCTGTTTTTTTTACATTTTTGTTGTGTTTGCTTGATTGTAAAAGATACACAACTATGGAGGAGTTGTCTGAGAAGTAAAACATGTTCATACGTTGTTAATATTCAGTGTTTTATTGTTCATAGTTCATATTGTAAATCCCACCTAATTTTTGAAAAAGAATGTTTGCATAAAATTGATAATATATCATATTGTAGGTGTTTATTACACTTTGCATTCATATTGTGCTATTTTTTTTACATTTTTGTTGTGTTTTGCTTGATTGTAAAAGATACACAACTATGGAGGAGCTGGTCTGCGAAGTAAAATAAGTTCATACGTTGTTAATATTCAGTGTTTTATTGTTCATAGTTAATATTGTAAATCCCACTTTCTTAATTTTTTCAAAACAAATGTCTGCATAAAAGTGATGATATATAATATTGTAGGTGTTTATTACACTTTGTATTCATATTTTGCTGTTTTTTCTATTTTTGTTGTGTTTTGCTTGATTGTAAAAGATACACAACTATGGAGGAGTTGGTCTGAGAAGTAAAACATGTTCATACGTTGTTAATATTCAGTGTTTTATTGTTCATAGTTAATATTGTAAATCCCACTTAATTTTTGAAAAAGAAATGTCTGCCTAAAAGTGATAATATATCATATTGTAGGTGTTTATTACACTTTGCATTCATATTTTGCTGTTTTTTACATTTTTGTTGTGTTTTGCTTGATCGTAAAAGATACACAACTATGGAGGAGTTGGTCTGAGAAGTAAACAAATGCTCATATGTTGTTAATATTCAGTGTTTTATTGTTCATAGTTAATATTGTAAATCCCACTTTCTTCATTTTTGCAAAAAAAATTACTGTATAAAAGTGATAATATATCATATTGTAGGTATTTATTACACTTCACATTCATATTTTGCTGTTTTTTACATTTTTGTTGTGTTTTGCTTGATCGTAAAAGATACACAACTATGGAGGAGCTTGTCTGAGAAGTAAAACAATGTTCATACGTTGTTAATATTCAGTGTTTTATTGTTCATAGTTAATATTGTAAATCCCACTTAATTTTTGAAAAAAAATGTCTGCAGAAAAGTGATAATATATCATATTGTAGGTGTTTTTTACACTTTGTATTCATATTTTGCTGTTTGTTACATTTTTGTTGTGCTTTGCTTGATTGTAAAAGATACACACGTATGTAGGAGCTGGACTGAGAAGTAAAATATGTTCATACGTTGTTAATATTCAGTGTTTTATCGTTCATAGTTAATATTGTAAATCCCACTTAATTTTTGAAAAAAAAAAGTCTGCCTAAAAGTGATAATATATTATATTGTAGGTGTTTATTACACTTAGCATTCATATTTTGCTGTTTTTTTACATTTTTGTTGTGTTTTGCTTGATTGTAAAAGATACACAACTACGGAGGAGCTGGTCTGAGAAGTAAAAACATGTTCATATGTTGTTAATATTCAGTGTTTTATTGTTCATAGTTAATATTGTAAATCCCACTTTCTTAATTTTTGCAAAAAAATGTCTGCATAAAAGTGATAATATATCATATTGTAGGTGTTTATTACACTTTGCATTCATATTGTGGTATTTTTTTTTACATTTTTGTTGTGTTTTGCTTGATCGTATAAGATACACAACTATGGAAGAGTTGTCTGAGAAGTAAAATATGTTCATACGTTGTTGATATTCAGTGTTTTATTGTTCATAGTTAATATTGTAAACCCCACTTTCTTCATTTTTGCAAAACAAAATGTCTGCATAAAAGTGATAATATATCATATTGTAGGTGTTTATTACACTTTGCATTCATATTTTGCAGTTTTTTTTACATTTTTGTTGTGTTTTGCTTGATTGCAAAAGATACACAACTATGGAGGAGCTTGTCTGAGAAGTAAACAAATGTCAAATGTTGTTAATATTCAGTGTTTTATTGTTCATAGTTAATATTGTAAATCCCACTTTCTTCATTTTTGCAAAACACAATGTCTGCATAAAAGTGATGATATATCATATTGTAGGTGTTTATTACACTTTGCATTCATATTGTGCTATTTTTTTAAATTTTTGTTGTGTTTTGCTTGATCGTAAAAGATACACAACTATGGAGGAGTTGGTCTGAGAAGTAAAAAATGTTCATACGTTGTTAATATTCAGTGTTTTATTGTTCATAGTTAATATTGTAATTCCCACTTAATTTTTGAAAAAAAATGTCTGCCTAAAAGTGATAATATATCATATTGTAGGTGTTTATTACACTTAGCATTCATACTTTGCTTTTTGTTACATTTTTGTTGTGTTTTGCTTGATTGTAAAAGATACACAACTATGGAGGAGCTGGTCTGAGAAGTAAAAGATGTTCATATGTTGTTAATATTCAGTGTTTTATTGTTCATAGTTAATATTGTAAATCCCACTTTCTTAATTTTTGCAAAAAAATGTCAGCATAAAAATGATAATATATCATATTGTAGGTGTTTATTACACTTCACATTCATATTTTGCTGTTTTTTACATTTTTGTTGTGTTT
>NC_084571.2:39827500-39862500 GCF_033978685.3 Nerophis lumbriciformis | reverse complement strand
ATAGTAACTCATTAGATGAGCATAGTAACTAATTAGAAGACCAAAGTAACTCATTAGATGACCATAGTAACTCATTAGATGAGCATAGTAACTAATTAGATGACCAAAGTAACTCATTAGATGACCATAGTAACTGATCAGATTAGCATAGTAACTAATTGGATGACCATAGTAACTCATTAGATGACCATAGTAACTGATCAGATTATCATAGTAACTCATTAGATGACCATAGTAACTAATTAGATGACCATAGTAACTAATTAGATGACCATAGTAACTCATTAGATGACTATAGTAACTAATCAGATAATCATAGTAACTAATTAGATGACCAAAGTAACTCATTAGATGACCATAGTAACTCATTAGATGACCATAGTAACTCATTAGATGAGCATAGTAACTAATTAGATGACCAAAGTAACTCATTAGATGACCAAAGTAACTCATTAGATGACCATAGTAACTCATTAGATGACCATAGTAACTAATTAGATGACCAAAGTAACTAATTAGATGACCATAGTGACTATTTATATGACCATAGCAACTAATTAGATGAGCATAGTAACTAATTAGATGACCAAAGTAACTAATTAGATGACCATAGTGACTATTTATATGACCATAGCAACTAATTAGATGAGCATAGTAACTAATAAGATGAGCATAGTAACTAATTAGATGACCATAGTGACTATTTATATGACCATAGCAACTAATTAGATGACCATAGTGACTATTTATATGACCATAGCAACTAATTAGATGAGCATAGTAACTAATTAGATGACCAAAGTAACTAATTAGATGACCATAGTGACTATTTATATGACCATAGCAACTAATTAGATGAGCATAGTAACTAATTAGATGAGCATAGTAACTAATTAGATGACCATAGTGACTATTTATATGACCATAGCAACTAATTAGATGACCATAGTGACTATTTATATGACCATAGCAACTAATTAGATGAGCATAGTAACTAATTAGATGAGCATAGTAACTAGTATATGATGCAGATTCCAAGCATGTAAAGACTTAGTATAGTTGAAGACTTACGGCCATTAGAAAAGATGAGTGCACATCATAATGGCAGCTACACTTTACATCTTAAACATCTAAAAAAATGATTAGGGATTGAAAAACTTAACGGGCCCCATGTGGCCCCCGGGCCTTCATTTACTCAGGTCTGAACTAAAGGCTAAACCCGATGCCTGTTTTTTCCCTTCCGAGACACACATTGTCACGTGGTGACACACACATTGTCACATGGTGACACGACACATCACATATTGGCAAACAAATATTTCCGGCGTCTCCGGCGAGACACGGCCGCGTTGGCGAGACAAACCGCGAGAGTGTCAAACGTTAAAGTCCAACACCCGGGGCTGGCAGCGGGACTCCCGTCCTTCACGGCATCGCTCAGAGTGGAGTGTTGTGTACGCCGAGAGAGAGAGAGAGAGAGAGAAACGGTGTCAGTCTGGCCTTGTTGACGCGATGGTGGTCAGCTTCTGTGTTGGACAGGAGCCAGCAGGGACCAGGGAGGAGGTTTTGGGGTACGCGGGGTTAATGGCTGAGACAGGCTGGGAGGCATGAAGGAAGGCTCCAGAGAGAGTTCTTCTCTCTAGTACTTTCCACCGTTCTACACCTTTCACCGCCTCCCTTGCTTGGGCAAAGAAGAAACTCATGGAACGTTTTTGAAGGCGATTTCATATGCGGCTGCTAGACTTTTGACAAGAACAAGAAAGTTTGATCATATTACGCCTATACTGTGTATACCTTTATATACCTATATACATATATACATACATACTTGCCAACCCTCCCGAATTTTCCGGGAGACTCCCGAAATTCAGCGCCTCTCTCGAAAACCTCCCGGGACAAATATTCTCCCGAAAATCTCCCGATTTTCAGCCGGAGCTGGAGGCCACGCCCCCTCCAGCTCCATGCGGACCTGAGTGAGGACAGCCTTGACATGAGGACAACAGGGTGACAAGAACTAAATCATCCAGACTAGAGATACATTGTATTATTACGTTTATCTTACCTATCAGGAAAAGCCTGATCCCTGCAGCTATAGCCGCCCTTAACAGCAGGCCCGGCCGACCTGTCTGACAAGCCTGTAAATGTGTGTTAGTCATGTATGATGTCTTTTTGTTATTTTTTTTTTTTGTGTGATGTGTAATGTCTAGTGTTTAAATGTACGGCAGTGACAATGAATTTCCCCAAGGGGACCAATAAATCTAATCTAAAATCTAAAAATATTTGTTAATTAAAAAAAAAAAACTAAATTAATTTTTGCTATATTTTCTAAAAACATCAAAATAATTTTATTTTTATTTGTATTTTTTCTGATTCCTTATTACATCCAGCCATAGAATTATACATTCAAATACACATATTTGCAATAATTAATTATAAATTATCATAATAATTCATTTAAAATGACCATATTTAATTATTAAAATAATTGCTTGTTTATCAACAACTTTAGCATTTTATTCATTACATTTTGAAACTCTCAGAAGCCAAGTTATGTTATATTCCTTAATATTTATTTATGCAAGTTTGAAGTATCAATTATCTAAACATTTGCATATTTTCAAGATATATATATATATATATATATATATATATATATATATATATATATATATATATATATATATATATATATATATATATATATATATATATAAAATACTTGACTTGGTAAATTCTAGTTGTAAATATACTCCTCCCCTCTTAACCACGCCCCCAACCACACCCTGCCCCACCCCCGACCACGCCCCCACCCCCCACCTCCCGAAATCGAAGGTCTCAATGTTGGCAAGTATGTATACATACCTATACTGTATATACCTTCATATACCTATATACATATATACCTATACTGGCTCACCTGCACTGGCTTCCTGTGCACTTAAGATGTGACTTTAAGGTTTTACTACTTACGTATGAATACTAAACTCCGGCTTACTAGTGATTCCCAGAGCCCCCCCAAAAAAGTCTGCGGGCTATAGAGCGTTTTCTATTGGGGCTCCAGTACTCTGGAATGTTCTAGCAGTAACAGTTAGAGATGCTACCTCAGTGGAAGCATTTAAGTCCCATCTTAAAACTCATTTGTATACTCTAGTCTTTAAATAGAACCCGCTTTTAGACCAGTTGATCTGCCGTTTCTTTTTCTGGCACAGATTTGGTGACCACAGATGACGCGCTAGCTGTCCAAAGTCTGACTGGAATCTCACACTATTATTTTGGATCCACTATGGACTGGACTCTCACTATTATGTTAGATCCACTATGGACTGGACTCTCACACTATTATGTTAGATCCACTATGGACTGGACTCTCACACTATTACGTTAGATCCACTATGGACTGGACTCTCACACTATTATGTTAGATCCACTATGGACTTGACTCTCACTATTATGTTAGCTCCACTATGGACTGGACTCTCACTATTATGCTAGATCCACTATGGACTGGACTCTCACACTATTATGTTAGATCCACTATGGACTGGACTCTCACACTAATATGTTAGATCCACTATGGACTGGACTCTCACACTATTACGTTAGATCCACTATGGACTGGACTCTCACACTATTACGTTAGATCCACTATGGACTGGACTCTCACACTATTATGTTAGATCCACTATGGACTGGACTCTCACACTATTATGTTAGATCCACTATGGACTGGACTCTCACACTATTACGTTAGATCCACTATGGACTGGACTCTCACACTATTACGTTAGATCCACTATGGACTGGACTCTCACACTATTATGTTAGATCCACTATGGACTGGACTCTCACACTATTACGTTAGATCCACTATGGACTGGACTCTCACACTATTATGTTAGATTCACTATGGACTGGACTCTCACACTATTATGTTAGATCCACTATGGACTGGACTCTCACTATTATATTGGATCCACTATGGACTGGACTCTCACACTATTATGTTAGATCCACTATGGACTGGACTCTCACACTATTACGTTAGATCCACTATGGACTGGACTCTCACTATTACGTTAGATCCACTATGGATTGGACTCTCGCTATTATGTTAGATCCACTATGGACTGGACTCTCACTATTATGTTAGATCCACTATGGACTTAACTCTCACTATTATGTTAGATCCACTATGGACTAAACTCTCACATTATTATGTTAGATCCACTATGGACTGGACTTCCACTATTATGTTAGATCCACTATGGACTGGACTCTCACACTATTATGTTAGATCCACTATGGACTGGACGCTCACACTATTATGTTAGATCCACAATGGACTGGACTCACACTATTATGTTAGATCTACTATGGACTGGACGCTCACACTATTATGTTAGATCCACAATGGACTGGACTCTCACACTATTACGTTAGATCCAATATGGACTGGACTCTCACACTATTGTGTTAGATCCACTATGGACTGGACTCTCACACTATTACGTTAGATCCACTATGGACTGAACTCTCACACTATTACGTTAGATTCTCTATGGACTGGACTCTCACTATTATGTTGGATCCACTATGGACTGAACTCTCACTATTATGTTAGATCTACTATGGACTGGACTCTCACACTATTATGTTAGATCCACTATGGACTGGACTCACACTATTATGTTAGATCCACTATGGACTGGACTCTCACACTATTATGTTAGATCCACTATGGACTGGACTCTCACACTATTATGTTAGATCCACTATGGACTGGACTCTCACACTATTATGTTAGATCCACTATGGACTGGACTTTCACACTATTACGTTAGATGCACTATGGACTGGAATCTCACACTATTATGTTAGATCCACTATGGACTGGACTCTCACACTATTACGTTATATCCACTATGGACTGGACTCTCACACTATTATGTTAGATCCACTATGGACTGGACTCTCACTATTATGCTAGATCCACTATGGACTGGACTCTCACACTATTATGTTAGATCCACTATGGACTAGACTCTCACACTATTATGCTAGATCCACTATGGACTGGACTCTCACAATATTATGATAGATCCACTATGGACTGGACTCTCACTATTATGTTAGATCCACTATGGACTGGACTCTCACTATTATGTTAGATCCACTATGGACTGGACTCTCTCATTATTATGTTAGATCCACTATGGACTGGACTCTCACTATTATGTTAGATCCACTATGGACTGGACTCTCACTATTATGTTAGGTCCACTATGGACTGGACTCTCACACTATTATGTTAGATCCACTATGGACTGGACTCTCACACTATTACGTTAGATCCACTATGGACTGGACTCTCACACTATTATGTTAGATCCACAATGGACTGGACTCTCGCACTATTACGTTAGATCCACTATGGACTGGACTCTCACACTATTACGTTAGATCCACTATGGACTGGACTCTCACACTATTATGTTAGATCCACTATGGACTGGACTCTCACTATTATGTTAGATCCACTATGGACTGGACTCTCACTATTATGTTAGATCCACTATGGACTGGACTCTCACACTATTATGTTAGATCCACTATGGACTGGACTCTCACTATTATGTTAGATCCACTATGGACTGGACTCTCACACTATTACGTTAGATCCACTATGGACTGGACTCTCACACTATTACGTTAGATCCACAATGGACTGGACTCTCACACTATTACGTTAGATCCACTATGGACTGGACTCTCACACTATTATGTTAGATCCACTATGGACTGGACTCTCACACTATTATGTTACATCCACAATGGACTGGACTCTCACACTATTATGTTAGATCCACTATGGACTGGACTCTCACACTATTATGTTAGATCCACTATGGACTGGACTCTCACACTATTATGTTAGATCCACTATGGACTGGACTCTCACACTATTACGTGATTACGTAAAGCAGCAGTTCCATTGGCAGCAAAACAGGTCCAGAGCATACTACTACCACCACCATGCTTGACGGTAGGGATGGTGTTCCTTGGAATAAAGGCCTCATTGTTTGTGATAAAAGAGAATAAGGAAATAGTTTAAATATTGTGTTGATATTGTCAACAGCACTCAGCATAAACAAATGGTCAAATGTACAGTTAATACTTGGTATGTGTATGGGTACTGGCATATGGATGATGGTATCAGAATGATGGAAAGTTCCGTACTAAATATGCATGCAGACCCAGAAACAAAGTAGTCGTCCATGTTGAAGGACAGCCAGCGTTTCTTCTCGAAGCCTGCCAGCCCACGAGCTGCTGTCCGTGGTGCTGAACTACACAACTTGCTGGGAGAAGGAACCAAAAAAAAGAAAAAAGAAAAGAGAATCCTCTGTGAGTCGAAGCAGGGCGTCGGAGGACTGCTAAACGGATCGCAGCAGAGCTGCCAAACTGTGCTGGAGGAGCAGACAGCTTTGACTCGCCATTGATAGTCCAGGCGGACGCTCGGCGTGCTGTCAAATGTAAAAACCGAGTTAGCTCTTATTTCACCGGTGGGGGGGGGACGGGGGTGGGGGTGTTGCTTTTTACATTTCCACCCTAAATCAGACCCAGTATTGTCCATCGGCTTGGATTTCATCTACTGTCCGTTCCAGGGGATTGGGGCGGGGGTGGGGGGGCATGGGGGTCAATGTGGACGTCAGTCATCCCACAGCAGTGTGTCACATGACTCACTGCCAACTGACTTGTTCAGCTTTCTAAACACAGTCGTGTAACTAACTCCATCACACACACACACACACACACACACACACACACACACACACACACACACACACACACACACACACACACACACACACACACACACACACACATTTTTGTATTTCGTACATTCTTGAGACCTTTGAAAAATGCCTATCTCTTTAGGACCACCCTTTCTCGATATATAAAGAAGTGTATTTACAACATTAATAATATATACATACTATGCAACTATAAAAAAAGGTAAGTTTTAAGGACGGCTTCGAAGCGATTCTGGACCACCACCCACCGCCTCAGGAAGGGGAAGCAGTGCACTACCAACACCGTGTATGGTGCGGATGGTGTTCTGCTGACCTCGACTGCGGAAGTTGTGGATCGGTGGAGGGAATACTTCGAAGACCTCCTCAATCCCACCAGCACGTCTTCCTATGAGGAAGCAGTGCCTGAGGAATCTGTGGTGGGCTCTCCTATTTCTGGGGCTGAGGTTGCTGAGGTAGTTAAAAAGCTCCTCGGTGGCAAGGCCCCGGGGGTAGATGAGATCCGCCCGGAGTTCCTTAAGGCTCTGGATGCTGTAGGGCTGTCTTGGTTGACAAGACTCTGCAGCATCGCGTGGACATCGGGGGCAGTACCTCTGGATTGGCAGACCGGGGTGGTGGTTCCTCTCTTTAAAAAGGGGAACCGGAGGGTGTGTTCTAACTATCGTGGGATCACACTCCTCAGCCTTCCCGGTAAGGTCTATTCAGGTGTACTGGAGAGGAGGCTACGCCGGATAGTCGAACCTCGGATTCAGGAGGAACAGTGTGGTTTTCGTCCTGGTCGTGGAACAGTGGACCAGCTCTATACTCTCGGCAGGGTCCTTGAGGGTGCATGGGAGTTTGCCCAACCAGTCTACATGTGGTTTGTGGACTTGGAGAAGGCATTCGACCGTGTCCCTCGGGAAGTCCTGTGGGGAGTGCTCAGAGAGTATGGGGTTTCGGACTGTCTGATTGTGGCGGTCCGCTCCCTGTATGATCAGTGTCAGAGCTTGGTTCGCATTGCCGGCAGTAAGTCGGACACGTTTCCGGTGACGGTTGGACTCCGCCAAGGCTGCCCTTTGTCACCCATTCTGTTCATAACTTTTATGGACAGAATTTCTAGGCGCAGTCAAGGCGTTGAGGGGATGTTGTTTGGTGGCTGCAGGATTAGGTCTCTGCTTTTTGCAGATGATGTGGTCCTGATGGCTTCATCTGGCCAGGATCTTCAGCTCTCACTGGATCGGTTCGCAGCTGAGTGTGAAGCGACTGGGATGAGAATCAGCACCTCCAAGTCCGAGTCCATGGTTCTCGCCCGGAAAAGGGTGGAGTGCCATCTCCGGGTTGGGGAGGAGATCTTGCCCCAAGTGGAGGAGTTCAAGTACCTCGGAGTCTTGTTCACGAGTGAGGGAAGAGTGGATCGTGAGATCGACAGGCGGATCGGTGCGGCGTCTTCAGTAATGCGGACGCTGTATCGATCCGTTGTGGTGAAGAAGGAGCTGAGCCGGAAGGCAAAGCTCTCAATTTACCGGTCGATCTACGTTCCCATCCTCACCTATGGTCATGAGCTTTGGGTTATGACCGAAAGGACAAGATCACGGGTACAAGCGGCCGAAATGAGTTTCCTCCGCCGGGTGGCGGGGCTCTCCCTTAGAGATAGGGTGAGAAGCTCTGTCATCCGGGGGGAGCTCAAAGTAAAGCCGCTGCTCCTCCGCATCGAGAGGAGCCAGATGAGGTGGTTCGGGCATCTGGTCAGGATGCCACCCGAGCGCCTCCCTAAGGAGGTGTTTAGGGCATGTCCGACCGGTAGGAGGCCACGAGGAAGACCCAGGACACGTTGGGAAGACTATGTCTCCCGGCTGGCCTGGGAACGCCTCGGGATCCCCCGGGAGGAGCTGGACGAAGTGGCTGGGGAGAGGGAAGTCTGGGCTTCCCTGCTTAGGCTGCTGCCCCCGCGACCCGACCTCGGATAAGCGGAAGAAGATGGATGGATGGATGGAAGTTTTAAGTTAATCATTTTTTTGTTGTTGAATTTTTGTTTGTAATTGGTATTTAATCTTCATTATTTACTTCAAGTTCTTACAGTACGTCTCTATATGCATACTTATTTTATTAATTTTATTAATTTGGCCAAAGGGGGCACATTTCAATTTCTTACACTCACTTGTTATTTCATATGTTGACCAGAGGAGGAGCACTTTTAAAACCGACACACAGTCAATTTAAAAAATCCCTCCTTTTTGGGGACCACCCCCATTTTGATAGATTTCACCACCAGGGGGTGCAAATGAGATGTATATTTTTTGTTTTTTGTAACGTGCTTAAGGCCGATGACAAAGGAGTCAGGGACCACAGATGGCCCCTGTGCCGCACTTTGGGCAACCCAGCTGTAGAAGCTAACTGTTAATGGCCACTATAGTCTTAGTAGCGTAGTGAATTTGTTCATCCTATGGTCACAAATGGGACGCAGGTTGTCTTACGTCAACACCGGAAGTCGTAAAATCAGCTGTTCACCTGGCAGGTTTATTTTCCGGAGATGAATAGGGAAGTCCTCCTTTAGCTGCCGTCTTGTTTTATCATATATTGCTGCCTTTGCAGCTGTCAATGTTTACTTTGGTATGCACATTAAATCAACAAAAAAATCCTGACTTTGGAGCAATGTTCACGGACTCTAGTATTTGGCTCTCTATTAAATGCAATGGTTTTCCGTATTGGGACCACGATTTCGGTACTAACTTGCTCACCGGTCCTCATATGGATATTGATGTCTCAAGAAGGGTAGAAAAACACACAAACACACACACACACACACACACACACACACACACACACACACACACACACACACACACACACACACACACACACACACATGTCTTGCCTACTTTGTGAGGACCCACGTTTGGTCAGTAGGTTGTGAGGACCCCCCTTTCCACTATAGCTAGAAGGATGAAAAAATATGTATCTAGCACTAGATGGGAGTAAAGAGTTGCAACTTCACTTCAGAATGCAAAACCCTCAAAGTAAAAAAAAAATATATTACTTCTGTAGTTGTGAGGACCAACCGCTGTTGCTAGGTAGATTTGACCGAACACACACATAGTAATAAGTTCTGTGAGTTGGGCATTTTTAAGGACAGCAAAGTACTCAATGAAAGTAACCACACACACACACACACACACACACACACACACACACACACACACACACACACACACACACACACACACACACTTGTATGTGTTGCCTTCTTGAGACCTGAGAAAAATGCCTACCTCTTTAGGACCACCCTTTCTAGATATATAAAGATGTGTATTTACAACATTAATAATATATACATACTATGCAAATATAAAAAAAAGCTTGTTGTGAAAAATGAGTTGGAATTTCAGAAGAAAAAGTCACAATTTCACAAGAAAAACATAGAATTTTGGCAGTATTATAATAAAATTTGTCATTTTACTCAACGCAAGTCAAAATTTTACAAGAAAAACTGAACATTTGTGCAATATTATGATACAAGTTGGAATTTTACTCAACAGTTTTGCAAGAAAATGCTTAAAGTTTTGGCAATTTTATGAAAAGAGTCGTCATTTTACTTGGCAATATTATAAGAATAATCTGAATTTTACTTTCCAACATTACCACAAAAGTCATACTTGTACTCAAAAAATGTCACTGTTTTACAAGAACAACAAAAGTTGGCAATATTATGATACAAATCTAAAATGTATACGACAAATTTTGCATTAAAAAGTAATAAATTTACATAAAAAAGTCATAATTTTACAAGAAAATATTGCAATATTACAGAAACAGAGAGAATATTAGAAACTGTTCCCTATTTTATAAGAAAAAAGTCGACACATTGTGAGAAAAAGACTGCTTTTAGTTAACTTATTTTTATTTTTTTTTACTTTTTGTTTGTAATTGGTTTTTAATCTTCATTATGTACTTCAAGTTATTACAGTATATCTATATATATATATATATATATATATATATTAAAAAAAAAAAAAAAAAAAAAAATATATATATATATATATATATATATATATATATATATATATATATATATATATATATATATGTATATATATATATATATATATATATATATATATATATATATATATATATATATATATATATATATATATATACATAAATTTAAATGTGCCCCCTTTGGCCAAAATGAATTAAAAAAAAAAAAAAAAAAAAAAATATATATATTTTTTATTTTTTATTTTTATTTTTTTATTCATTTTGGGCAAAGGGGGCACACATTTTTTTTATTTTTTATTTTTTTTTTTTATTCATTTTGGCCAAAGGCCAAATTAAAATGAATTAAAAAAAAAATAATAATAATAATAAAAAAATAAAATATATATATATATATATTTATTTATTTATTTTTTTGTAAATCATTTTGGCCAAAGGGGCACATTTAAATTTTTTACACACACTTGTTATTTCATATGTTGACCGACACACAGTCAATGTGAAAAAAAACCCTCCTTTTTGGGACCGCCCTCATGTTGATAGATGTCACCAGCAGGGGTGCAAATGAGACATTGTCTATTAGATGCAATGTTATTGGGACCATAATTTATGTCATCACTTGTTCACACCTCCTCCTATGGAAGATAATTTTCCTTTTAATGTCTCAAGAAGGCTAGAAATACAAGAACACACACAGACACACACACACACACACACACACACACACACACACACACTTGTACGTGTTACCTTCTTGAGACCTGAGAAAAATGCCTCCCTCTTTAGGACCAGCCTTTCTAGATATATAAAGAAGTGTATTTACAACATTAATAATATATACATACTATGCAAATATAAAAAAAGCTTGTTGTGAAAAATGAGTTGGAATTTCAGAAGAAAAGGGTCACAATTTCACAAGAAAAACTTAGAATTTTGGCAGAATTATAATAAAAGTCGTCATTTTACTCAACGCAAGTCAAAATTTTACAAGAAAAACTGAACATTTGTGCAATATTATGATAAAAGTTGGAATTTTACTCAATAACAGTCGCAATTTTACAAGGAAAGCTTAAAATGTTGGCAATATTTTTTTAATTGTCAACATTTTATAGGAAAACTTTAACATGTTGGCAATATTCTAGTAATAATTAAGAATTGTACGTGCCAAAATTATGACAAAAGTCATCATTTTACAAGAACAACAAAGAAAATTGACAATATTGTGATAAAAGTCCGAATTTTATACGAAAGATGTCACCATTTTGCCGTAAAAAGTAATAATTTTACATAAAAAAGTAATAATTTTACATTAAAAAAAGTAATAATTTTACGAGAAAATGTTGCAATATTACAGAAACAGAAAGAATATGAGAAATTGTTCTCAATTTATAAGAACAAAGTCGACACAATGTGAGAAAAAGACTGCTTTTAGTTATTTTTTTAATTTTTGGTTTGTGATTGGTTTTTAATCTTCATTATTTACTTCAAGTTATTACAGTATGTCTCTTTGTACATTTTTTTTATTTATTTTATTTTTGTGCAATATTATGATACAAGTTGGAATTTTACCCAACAGTCGCAGTTTTACAAGAAAATGCTTAAAGTTTTGGCAATTTTATGAAAAGAGTCGTCATTGTACTCGACAAAAGTCACAATTTTATAAGAAAACTTTAAAATGTTGGCAATATTATAATAATAATCTGAATTTTACTCTGCAACATTATGACAAAAGTCATAATTGTACTAAAAAAAATTCTTTATTTTACAAGAACAACAAAAGTTGGCAATATTATGATACAAATCTAAATTGTATACGACAAATGTCACCATTTTGCATTAAAAAGTAATAATCTTACATAAAAAAATCAGAATTTTACAAGAAAATATTGCAATATTAAAGAAACAGAGAGAATGTGAGAGACTGTTCCCAATTTTATAAGAAAAAAGTCGACACATTGTGAGAAAAAGACTACTTTTAGTACATTTTTTTTTTGTTTTTTTTGTTTGTAATTGGTTTTTAATCTTCATTATGTACTTCAAGTTATTACAGTATGTCTCTCTCTCTCTATATATATATATATATATATATATATATATATATATATATATATATATATATATATACATATGAAATAACAAGTGTGTGTAAAAAATTTAAATGTGCCCCCTTTGGCCAAAATGAATAAAAAAAAAATTAAATAAAATAAAAAAAAAAAAAAAAATAAAAAAAAAATATATATATATATATATATATATATATATATATATATATATATATATTTTTTTTTTTTTTTTTTTTTTTTTTTTTTTTTTTAAATTCATTTTGGCCAAAGGGGGCAAAATGAATTTAAAAAAAAAAAAAAAAAAAAAAAAAAAAAAAAAAAATATATATATATATATATATATATATATATATATATATATATATTATTATTAATTTTTTTTTTTAATTTAAAAAAAAAATATATATATATATATATATATATATATATATATTTTTTTTTTTTTTTTTTTTTTTTTTAATTCATTTTGCCCCCTTTGGCCAAAATTAATTAAAAAAAAAAAAATATATATATATATATATATATATATATATTTTTTATATATAAAAATATATATATATATATATATATATGTTTTTTTTTTGTTGTTTTTTTTTAATTCATTTTGGCCAAAGGGGGCACATTTAAATTTTTTACACACACTTGTTATTTCATATGTTGACCGACACACAGTCAATGTGAAAAAAAACCCCTCCTTTTTGGGACCACCCTCATGTTGATAGATGTCACCAGCAGGGGTGCAAATGAGACATTGTCTATTAGATGCAATGTTATTGGGACCATAATTTATGTCATCACTTGTTCACACCTCCTCCTATGGAAGATACTTTTCCTTATAATGTCTCAAGAAGGCTAGAAATACAAGAACACACACACACACACACACACACACACACACACACACACACACACACACACACACACACACACCTCACATCTTGTTTCTGCCTCGCCAGCATGCCAACTCACAGAGAGCCCTAGATGCAAAAGCGCATACTAATTAAAGCCACAGAGATGCAAACAGCAGGCAAACACACACACACGTGCAAAAAAAAAAAAATGCAAACACCTCATGACACGCTCTAACAGTTGCGTGTGCACATGTGGTGTGGCGGCGTCACAGCAGGAGTACATAGTGTCAGTGTGTGGCCTTGTTGTCCTAACTAG
Organism: Nerophis lumbriciformis; assembly: GCF_033978685.3. NCBI lineage: Eukaryota > Metazoa > Chordata > Actinopteri > Syngnathiformes > Syngnathidae > Nerophis > Nerophis lumbriciformis. The sequence continues at coordinate 39,848,489 of NC_084571.2, read as the reverse complement.
ACTGTAGACTGTGGTGCAAGCACACAGCAGCTGGACCACCAGGACTGGAGAACCTCACTTAAGTTACACCCACACCAAGCAGGTGAAGAGAGGGGTCCGGGAAGAGTAGTTTGCAGAAAGTTTGGAATGTGACGACGAGAAAGACTGTGTGTGCGTGTGTGTGTGTGTGTGCGTGTGTGTGTGTGTGTGTGTGTGTGCATCATCCAGATGGCTTGAGGCCTAGCTGGAATGAAGCTGAGCTGAGATGAGCAGAGGATGAGCTTGGACTTGGACTGGCCATGAGCTACATTTGTCCTTCGCTGTGCAGGAATCTTTCAGGCTCTCAGGGTCGCCTCAGCCAACACACACACACACACACACACACACACACACACACACACACACACACACACACACACACGCAACATTGAGTCATGCACATCACACAAGCCGGATGTCATCTTCAGCAGGGACCATAGAGTATGTACAAAGGATGGATTATGACTCATTTTGCTGATTATGTAAAAAAACAAAACAAAAAAAGGCCGCACAAGCTAATACTAGCACATGTGATAGATAGAATAGAAAATAATAGAGTAGAATAGAATAGAAAGCACTTTATTGATCCCTGGGGGAAGTTCCTCACCACAGTTCGCTCACAATAAACTATAAACACTTAGGTATTTTTTACACGTGAATAATGTAAATACAGTCTATTATACAGCATTATTCACATGTGAATAACATAAATACAGTCTATTATACAGCATTATTCACATGTGAATAATATAAATACAGTCTATTATACAGCATTATTCACATGTGAATAATATAAATACAGTCTATTATACAGCATTATTCACATGTGAATAATATAAATACAGTTTATTATACAGCATTATTCACATGTGAATAATATAAATACAGTTTATTATACAGCATTATTCACATGTGAATACAGTCTATTATACAGCATTATTCACATGTGAATAATATAAATACAGTCTATTATACAGCATTATTCACATGTGAATAATATAAATGCAATCTATTATACAGCATTATTCACATGTGAATAATGCTGTAAAATAGACTGTATTTATATTATTCACATGTGAATAATATAAATACAGTCCATTATACAGCATTATTCACATGTGAATAATATAAATACAGTCTATTATACTGCATTATTCACATGTGAATAATATAAATACAGTCTATTATACAGCATTATCACATGTGAATAATGTAAATGCAGTCTATTATACAGCATTATTCACATGTGAATAATGTAAATACAGTCTATTATACTGTATTATTCATATGTGAATAATATAAATGTAGTCTATTATACAGCATTATTCACATGTGAATAATATAAATACAGTCTATTATACTTTATTATTCACATGTGAATAATATAAATACAGTCTATTATACAGCATTATTCACATTTAAATAATATAAATACAGTCTATTATACAGCATTATTTACATGTGAATAATGTAAATACAGTCTATTATACAGCATTATTCACATGTGAATAATATAAATACAGTCCATTATACAGCATTTTTCACATGTGAATAATATAAATACAGTCTATTATACAGCATTATTCACATGTGAATAATATAAATACAGTCTATTATACAGCATTATTAACATGTGAATAATATAAATATAGTCTATTATACAGCATTATTTACATGTGAATAATGTAAATACAGTCTATTATACAGCATTATTCACATGTGAATAATATAAATATAGTCTATTATACAGCATTATTCACATTTAAATAATATAAATACAGTCTATTATACAGCATTATTTACATGTGAATAATATAAATACAGTCTATTATACAGCATTATTCACATGTGAATAATATAAATACAGTCTATTATACATGTGTGAATAATGTATGTAAATAATGATTGTTATAACTATAAGCAGTGTTGATATGCTAATTGTTTACACCAGCGACGAATAAAAACACCTGAGGGTAATCAAAACTACACTGAAAGGAAACCCACTTAAATATGGTTTAAATACGTGCTTTAATTAACAACAATAACTGTACGTAATGTTACATATTTCATTATGTAATTACTGGTGAATACTCAGTCAATAAAAAAAGAGTATGTACACTGTATGTAAGTAACATTAAATATTGATTATACTTGTTGGTGAACCCCGCTGTGAATACAAAAAAAAACATACATTAATCCCTTTAATGCGGTGTAAATATGTGCATATAATAATAACTAAGAACAATTGCTGTACTTAATGTTATTTTTTTTTTATGTAGAAACTGATAAACATGCATCAAAATGCTCGATGTGAATAAAAATTACAGCAAAATAATATAATATGGTTGGAATATGTGCACATAATTAACTAAGAACGACCCCAAAAGGGACAAGCGGTAGAAAATGGATGGATGGATGGAAAACCGTAGTTAATATGTTTAATATTTACTTAGTAGAGATGTCTGATAATGGGGTTGAGGTGTGGGGGGGGGGGGAGTAGTGGATAGCGGGGGGTGTATATTGCAGCGTCCCGGAAGAGTTAGTGCTGCAACGGCTTCTGGGTATTTGTCCTGTTGTGTTTATGTTGTGTTACGGTGCCGGACGTTCTCCCGAAATGTGTTTGTCATTCTTGTTTGGTGTGGGTTCACAATGTGGCGTGTATTTGTGACAGTGTTAAAGCTGTTTATACGGCCACCCTCAGTGTGACCTGTATGGCTGTTGACCAAATATGCCTTGCATTCACTTGTGTGTGTGTGAAAAGCAGTAGATATTATGTGACTGGGCCAGCACGCAAAGGCAGTGCCTTTAAGGCACGCCCACAATATTGTTGTCTGGGTGGAAATCGGGAGAAATTCGGGAGAATGGTTGCCCCGGGAGATTTCCGGGAGGGGCACTGAAATTCGGGAGTCTCCCGGGAAAATGGAGAGGGTTGGCAAGTATGACTGGGAGACGCAACTGCTCTGTACTTCTCCCTACGTCCGTGTACACAGCGGCGTTTTAAAAAAGTCATACATTTTACTTTTTGAAACAGATACCGATAATTTCCGATATTACATTTTAAAGCATTTATCGGCCGATAATATCGGCAGCCCGATATTATCGGACATCTCTAGTCATACTTGCCAACCCTCCCGAATTTTCCGGGAGACTCCCGAAATTCAGCGCCTCTCCCGAAAACCTCCCGGGACAAATATTCTCCCGAAAATCTCCCGATTTTCAGCCGGAGCTGGAAGCCACGCCCCCTCCAGCTCATGACGGGAGGACAACAGGGTGGCAAGAACTAAATCATCCAGACTAGAGATAAATTGTATTATTATGTTTATCTTACCTAAAAATAAATATATTTATTAATTAAAAATAAATAAAAATAAATACATTTTTACTATATTTTGCTAAAAACATCAAAATTAATTGTATTTGTCTTTGTATTTCTTCCTGACTCCTTATTACATCCAGCCATAGAATTATACAATAAAATAAACATATTTGAAATAATTGATTTTAAATTATCATAATAATTCATTTAAAATGACCATATTTAATTATTAAAATAATTGCTTGTTTATCAACAACTTTAGCATTTTATTCATTACATTTTGAAACTCTCAGAAGCCAAGTTATGTTATATTCCTTAAGATTTATTTATGCAAATTTGAAGTATCAATTATCCAAACACAATTTTGTTTGCATATTTTCAGGATATATATATATATATATATATATATATATATATATGTCTTAATAAGGTTATCCAAAAAATAGTGCTCGATACCGTAGTAGAGCGCAATATATGTATGTGTGGGAAAAAAAATCACAAGGCTATTTCATCTCTACAGGCCTGTTTCATGAGGGGGGGTACCCTCAATCGTCGACCCCCAGTCAGAGCGACTCCAAAACCAACAAAGCATGTAACTGTCGAAAGAAACCTGATTGCCCCCTCAACGGGGGGTGCTTACAAACATCAGTTGTCTACCAATCTAAGGTAATACGCAAGGACATTAACACATCCGACACATATGTAGGATTAACCGAGGGTGAATTCAAAACCAGATGGAACAATCACAAGGCTTCTTTCAGGAACAAAAACCTGCGAAATACCACAGAACTCAGCAAACACATTTGGGACCTCAAAGACAATAATGTTGAATATTCAATAACATGGCAAATTCTTGCATCCAGCACACCTTACAATAGTGGTAATAAAAGATGCAACCTATGCTTGAAAGAGAAACTGTTTATTATTTACCGTCCAGACCTGTCATCCCTCAACAAGCGCAGCGAAATTGTAACAACATGCCGCCATAGACGGAAACACCTCCTAGGTAACACATGAGCCAATCACCACGCCCCTAGGCCAGCCTGTACCCACCCACTCTGTGCCCTATATAAACCATGGTATGCGAATGCTCCCATTAAAATCTCCTGACGATTGAGGGTACCCCCCCTCATGAAACAGGCCTGTAGAGATGAAATAGCCTTGTATATATATATATATATATATATATATATATATATATATATATATATATATATATATATATATATATGTATGAAATACTTGACTTGGTGAATTCTAGCTGTCAATATACTCCTCCCCTCTTAACCACGCCCCGCCCCATCTCCGACCACGCCCCCACCCCCCACCTCCCGAAATCGGAGGTCTCAAGGTTGGCAAGTATGTCTCTAGTACTTAGTTAAAAACTCACGGTGAATCCAAACACTCGAAGACTGTGGTGTGCTTTAAGAGAGTTACTTACACATAGCGCAGTGGCTCTTATCATTGTTGGAGGTACCGAACCCCACCAGTTTCATTTGCGCTTTCACCGAACCTTTCTTTAGTGAAAAAATAACATTTAATAATTTAATCTTAATTTATAAATATTAATCATGAAATTATGTTATTATATTAAATAAATACTGATAACCCTCATTCCTTGTTTATTTAATTTTACGTTATATATATATATATTTTTATTTTATTTTATTTTATTTATTTATTTATTTTTCCATGTTTTATGTAGTATTTATTTATTTATTTATTTTACCTTATTTATCTTTTGTTTATCTTTAATATATTTTTTAGATTGAATCTAAATTTGCATATATTCATGTGTGTCTATACTAGGTGACAATTACCTTGGGAATTAAAGTGGGTGGGTATTGTAAGGGGTTAGGGTTTACTATGTTATATATTGTAAAATGTGCAGATACCTCAACTTGCTGTTGCCATGATCCATCATACTGTACTGTCTGCAAAATTCAATACAAATATTTGGAAAAAAAAAATAAAATAAATACTGATAAAGATATATTGTACAAACAGAACGTTACAGGAATGTACATCCCATGTTTACATCTCATTGTGCAAAATGTGAATGTTTTAGTGGGAACTAAATGCGATATCTGAAAGGGGTACAAACTATTTCCAATGTCATTGTAAGTGGGCCAATTATAATAATAAAACATCCATCCATCCATCCATTTTCTACCGATTGTCCCTTTTGGCGTCATTAACTTGGTATTTAGTCAGGTTTGGGACAGGTGTGCTGCTGGCTAAGTTCAAGTAGCAATGATTGTCACACACACACACACTAGGTGTGGTGAAATATGTCCTATGCCAGGGGTGCTCACACTTTTTCTACAGGCGAGCTACTTTTCAATTGATCAAGTCGTGGGGATCTACCTCATTCATATATATCATTTATATTTACTTATTTATGAAATATATGTTTTTGTTAACAAGTTAGAGGTGTTTAATGATAATGCAAGCATGTTTAACACATATAGTTAATATTGTTAATAAATTAAAGGTGTTTAATGATAATACAAGTATGTTTAATACATATAGTTAATATTGTTAACAAGTAAAGGGTGTTTAAAGATAATGAAAGCATGTTTAACTCATATAGTTAATATTGTTAAAAAATTAAAGGTGTTTAATGATAATACAAGCATGTTAAATACATATAGTTAATATTGTTAACAAGTTAAAGGTGTTTAATGATAATACAAGCATGTTTAACACATAGTTACTATTGTTAAAAAATTAAAGGTGTTTAATGATAATACAAGAATGTTTAATACATATAGTTAATATTGTTAACAAGTTAAAGGTGTTTAAAGATAATACAAGCATGTTTAACACATATAGTTAATATTGTTAATAAGTTAAAGGTGTTTAAAGATAATACAAGCATGTTTAACACATATAGATTCCTTTCTTTCATGAAGACAAGAATATAAGTTGGTGTATTACCTGATTCTGATGACTTGCATTGATAGGAATCAGACAGTGGTGCTGATAAGGTCCGCATTTTCGAATGGAGGAGAAAAAAAGTCCTCCTTTCTGTCCAATACCACATGAAAGTGGTTGGTTTTTGGCATCTTATTTGTCCAGCTTCCGTACTCCTTTGTATACACTTTACAAGACATACATTGTCGGCAAACTCCGTAGCTTGCTAGCTTGTGCACGCCAGCTTTCTGAGACTCCTATTTTGTTAGCGCAACTGTGCAACTGTGCAGTCGGTCTTTGGAGTTTTGACGACAGGTACGGCGCCAGAGTCTGTTGAAATAAAGTGTTTCTCGCCTTCCAGTCGGTAATTTTAATGAGCTGGCAGCAGCCAGCGTCATCTCAGAAGACCCTCGGGTGCCGTGAATGTCAATCAAGTGACGAAAATGACGTCATTGTGAAGATTTATGATCGCTCATTTTTAGGACTATTTTTTTAATGCCTGGCTGGTGATCGACTGACACACCCTCCGAGATCGACCGGTAGCTCGCGATCGACGTAATGAGCACCCCTGCCCTAGGGTAAACTGGGTGTAACACACGGCACACTGACAAAGCTTAACCTATTGTGACTATAACAATCTACAAGGTTAATGTAGGTTGCTTCTCTTTCTCCCCCTCCATTTTTCTGCATTCTTTCGTATCTCAAGTTATCATTACGTATATGTATTGTTGCATTTAAACAACTGTATTGTTGATAATAAAGGTAAATTATTGGTATTGTTCATTATCAATAGCGCTATTTCTATTGGTATTTGTATTGATCCATTTGTAGTGTAATAATGCTCATTGTCATTTCTGTATTATTTTTTATTTCACTAACTGCTTATTTGCTATTTCTTTTACCATCATATTTGTACATGTCGTATTTGCTGATGTTGCTCTATTGTTGTTGTTGTTGTTATTTGCTGTTGTTGTTTTTGTCTCTCTGTCTAATCCCCCTCTAATCCCCACAATTTCCCCCTCTGTCTTCTTTTTTTTCTCTTTCTATCCCCTCCTGCTCCGGCCCGGCTGCACTAAATGATAATATAAATACATTTAATAAAGTCAAATACAAATAAGGCAACAAGAGAAGTATCCTACACTTCTCTTTTGTAAAGTAAATCTGAACAGCCGAAAAGGGCATCTACATCAACTATATGATTTGCCTGAGAAGCTGGACAGGACACCAAAAAAAAAAAAAAATAAAATAAAATAAAAAAAAAAAATTTTTTTTTTTTAAAATAATGTAATGCGATCTACCAATACTACCTTTGCGATCGACTGGTAGATCGCGATCGACGTATTGAGCACCCCTGTCCTATGCATTTGACCCATCCCCTTGTTCACCCCCTGGGAGGTGAGGGGAGCAGTGAGCAGCAGCGGTGGCCGCGCCCGGGAATCATTTTTGGGTGATTTAACCCCCAATTCCAACCCTTGATGCTGAGTGCCAAGCAGGGAGGTAATGGCTCCCATTTTTATAGTCTTTTGTTAGTGGTATTATTTAACACTTTTAATGCAACACTGAACTTTTATTATTGACTTATTGCTGGCCCCTCCCCCGCGGTAAAGCCAAAGCCACAGCGCGGGGTCATTAAATGTGTTTTTGAAGGTGATATGTGCTGATTTTGCTGCAGCTGAAGAGTTACTTGTGAAGAGCTGAAGTGCTCGCCTTCATAATGGAAGCTACAAATTAAGAGCAAGAGAGCACTGATTGGATTTGAATCATTATCCTTTGCGCAGTAATTAAAGCCTGAGGGTGAATAGATGTTTGGACCGGCTGACAAGAACCTTTTCCTTTTTCTTTTTTTTTTTTTTGCTTTTATGCACACATGCTCCTTTTTTTCTTTTTTTTTTTCTCCTCAGATTCCAACTGATTTGGATTCTCTGCAGCCGCTCTATTGTGGCGTGCTCGGAACTTTCTACTTCATCCTTTAAAGCCACACACAGAATATATTCGTCCTTAAACCCACTCAGCCGCCTTCCATCACCATGTTTTTTTTTATATTAGGCATTTATTTATGTTGCTCAATTTAATGACGTCCGACTCAATTCAGACTAGAGATGCGCGGTTTGCGGGCACAACCGCGGAGTCCGCGGATTATCCGCGGATCGGGCGGATGAAATTTAAAAAAATAAGATTTTATCCGCGTGCGGGTCGGGTCGGGCGGATCAATTAGATTTTTATTTTATTTTATTTTTTTTTTTATTTTTTTTTTTGCGGGTGGCAGTTAAACCAATTGGGAAATATATATACATAGTTAAATGTTGTTACCCACATACGAAAAACGAGCAGGCACCTGCTGCATATGCCACAACAGAAGAAGAAAAAAGAAAAGAGATGGACACTTTTACGGAGCGGAGAAGGGACGCCTCGCCGGGGTCCGGGACCGAGGCCCCTTCCCCCGAGAGGGCCCCACCGGGATCCGTAGCTGAGGCGATCCGCGAGAAGGGCCCGACGCACGTCCAGGGTCACTACCGCGCCCACCGCACCGACACCCCGCCTCGTCCGCCTTCGCCGCGGCCGGCGTCACGCGCAGCAGGTAAGCAGCTTACCTGCCCGCCACGCCCGTGGCCGGGGGCTCGTAACAGGGGTCACTCCGCGCGCAGTGCGCTCAGCGCGGCTCCCATATGATTGCGCACTGGTGTGCGTCTGGGTCGTGACAGCGTGGCACGCGAAAGACTGTACTGCATTGGATCAGTCTCCTTTCTTTAACAGGCAAAAGCTTTATAACCTCACCATACCTGCCAACTTTTGAAATCAGAAAAACCTAGTAGCCAGGCCCCGGTAGGTCCAGGACAAAGTCCTGGTGGAGGGTTCAGGGCTTCGCCCCCCGACGCAAAATGATTATTAGCATTCAGACAGGTTAAAATGTTGCTAAAACCATCACTTTTCTATCAGTCACAGTGACTTTTCAAAACAAAAATATTACAGCAAAAATCACATGGGTTGATTGACATGTTTATTCTGTAAGCTAACTTCAATAGTTTGAAATTATTTTGACAGTTAATGCCAGTTATCCTGTCAACCTTTCACAAGACTTCAATTTGTTAATTGAAAGTATAAACAGTATAAACACTTTTTACAGTAAACAAATGGTAAAACAGTACTAAACAATTCCATTAAAAAAAATTGCTGTCATTATTAACTTTCTGTCCAAGCTTGTATAATCTACTGCCTTGTTCAATTGTAAAAAAATATTCTGTGCCTAAAATTCACATTTCTATCACAATTATCATACTGTAAACATGGTAAGCTAACTTCATTAAAATTAATAGTCCTGTCAATAGCATGGAATTACAATTCAAATGTAGTTTTTTTGTAAGCCTTTCAAAAGAATTCAAAATATGAAAAATGAATGAAAATTAATTGAAGCCATCAGACACTTGAAAAGTGGCACATCACATCTCTAATGTAATCATTTGAACTTTTCAACAGAAATAGCACTGCAAAAATATTAAGGACATACTTCTGTATTTTGGTAGTTATGCTGTCAACATTTAACAAGATTTCTTCAACTTGGACTTGAAAGCATAAATAGTATAAACACTTTTAACAGTATGTCGTGCTGTGAAATACAGCCGACAGGATTGCGCACCACACAGGAAGCAAGGCAAAGTGCATGCATGGTGCAGGAGAAGAAAGGACTTCTTTCATTTAAGGTTTGTGATAAACCATCAAACTCATTCGTTAAAAGGACTCTATAGTAATATAAAGCGAATTTTTCTGGACATTATCATGCAAGAAAAGTTTATTTTTGGGACCGCGATCACCGCGTAATGATTTTTAAAGGTTGCATTACAAACATGTAACTGTCCCATGTGATCAGCCAGTGCGATTGGAAGTCCATGCTCAATTATTGCCTCCCTAAATAAAACTTCGGCATTTATCACATCCAAAGAATCTGTTTGGGCGACGAAAAACGTTGAAAGTTTTCCACTTGTATCGCTAGCAACGGCATTAGACTTGTGTTTTTTTGTCCCAACGTGGTCTTTTACATCGCTAATTCCTCCGTGTCCGATCGAAAAATCTTGTCTGCACAAGGTGCAATTCGCGTAGTTTTCACCCTTTTTTTTTTAAATTAAAGAAAAAACGTATTTTTTATCACTGCAACCGTAACCCGGAATAGGTTGATGAAAACCGTACGAATTACGGGAAAACCGGAGTAGTTGGCAGGTGCCTCACTAATGCCTTGCATCGTCTATATTAGATATACCGGGCGGATGGCGGGCGGGTGCAGTTCTGATCAAATGTTACATCGGGTGGATGGCGGATGGTTGACGACTTTCTGATGCGGTTGCGGATGAAATATTTGCCTATCCGCGCATCTCTAATTCAGACACAACAACAAAACAAGTAAATAATGCAAATATTCACAATAGCACGTACAAATGTGCACGTAAACACTCCTACAGACGCCACACATGGGACGATTTAGTAAGTATAAACAGTTTTCGTTATATTGTAAAACTTACAAACGTTGCTTAGAGCGATAAATGAAGAGTCCATATAATAATAACTGGGATTTATATAGCGCTTTTCTAAGTACCCAAAGTCGCTTTACATGTAGAACCCATCAGTCATTCACACCTGGTGGTGGTAAGCTACTTTCATAGCCACAGCTGCCCTGGGGTAGACTGACGGAAGCGTGGCTGCAATTTGCGCCGACGGCCCCTCCGACCACCACCTGTCATTCATCATTCAATTCACCGGTGTGAGTGGCACCGGGGGCAAAGGGTGAAGTGTCCCGCCCAAGGACACAACGGCAGCGATTTTTTGGATGGTAAGAGGCGGGGAGCGAACCTGCAACCCTCAGGTTTCTGGCACGGTTGCTCTATCCACTACGCCTTCCATAGCTTGTCTGCATATTTGCAGACAAGCTATGGAAGGCTAGAAGACATAATATTACTTCTACTGTGGATTGAAAGCACTAAATGGAAGGACACTGCAGCACCTGCAGTTAATAACACACCTCTTCAGTGTATTTGTTTTTGTTTTGTTTTTCAACTATTCGCAAAAAAGAGGCAAAAACTCGGACATGGGAGGAGTTCGGGGAAGCCATGGAAAACGACTTCCGGACGGCTTCGAAGCGATTCTGGACCACCATCCACCGCCTCAGGAAGGGGAAGCAGTGCAGTGCCAACACCGTGTATGGTGCGGATGGTGTTCTGCTGACCTCGACTGCGGAAGTTGTGGATCGGTGGAGGGAATACTTCGAAGACCTCCTCAATCCCACCAACACGTCTTCCTATGAGGAAGCAGTGCCTGAGGAATCTGTGGTGGGCTCTCCTATTTCTGGGGCTGAGGTTGCTGAGGTAGTTAAAAAGCTCCTCGGTGGCAAGGCCCCGGGGGTGGATGAGATCCGCCCGGAGTTCCTTAAGGCTCTGGATGCTGTAGGGCTGTCTTGGTTGACAAGACTCTGCAGCATCGCGTGGACATCGGGGGCAGTACCTCTGGATTGGCAGACCGGGGTGGTGGTTCCTCTCTTTAAAAAGGGGAACCGGAGGGTGTGTTCTAACTATCGTGGGATCACACTCCTCAGCCTTCCCGGTAAGGTCTATTCAGGTGTACTGGAGAGGAGGCTACGCCGGATAGTCGAACCTCGGATTCAGGAGGAACAGTGTGGTTTTCGTCCTGGTCGTGGAACTGTGGACCAGCTCTATACTCTCGGCAGGGTCCTTGAGGGTGCATGGGAGTTTGCCCAACCAGTCTACATGTGCTTTGTGGACTTGGAGAAGGCATTCGACCGTGTCCCTCGGGAAGTCCTGTGGGGAGTGCTCAGAGAGTATGGGGTTTCGGACTGTCTGATTGTGGCGGTCCGCTCCCTGTATGATCAGTGTCAGAGCTTGGTTCGCATTGCCGGCAGTAAGTCGGACACGTTTCCGGTGAGGGTTGGACTCCGCCAAGGCTGCCCTTTGTCACCGATTCTGTTCATAACTTTTATGGACAGAATTTCTAGGCGCAGTCAAGGCGTTGAGGGGATCCGGTTTGGTGGCTGCAGGATTAGGTCTCTGTTTTTTGCAGATGATTTGGTCCTGATGGCTTCATCTGGCCAGGATCTTCAGCTCTCACTGGATCGGTTCGCAGCCGAGTGTGAAGCGACTGGGATGAGAATCAGCACCTCCAAGTCCGAGTCCATGGTTCTCGCCCGGAAAAGGGTGGAGTGCCATCTCCGGGTTGGGGAGGAGATCTTGCCCCAAGTGGAGGAGTTCAAGTACCTCGGAGTCTTGTTCACGAGTGAGGGAAGAGTGGATCGTGAGATCGACAGGCGGATCGGTGCGGCGTCTTCAGTAATGCGGACGCTGTATCGATCCGTTGTGGTGAAGAAGGAGCTGAGCCGGAAGGCAAAGCTCTCAATTTACCGGTCGATCTACGTTCCCATCCTCACCTATGGTCATGAGCTTTGGGTTATGACCGAAAGGACAAGATCACGGGTACAAGCGGCCGAAATGAGTTTCCTCCGCCGGATGGCGGGGCTCTCCCTTAGAGATAGGGTGAGAAGCTCTGTCATCCGGGGGGAGCTCAAAGTAAAGCCGCTGCTCCTCCGCATCGAGAGGAGCCAGATGAGGTGGTTCGGGCATCTGGTCAGGATGCCACCCGAGCGCCTCCCTAAGGAGGTGTTTAGGGCACGTCCGACCGGTAGGAGGCCACGAGGAAGACCCAGGACACGTTGGGAAGACTATGTCTCCCGGCTGGCCTGGGAACGCCTCGGGATCCCCCGGGAGGAGCTGGACGAAGTGGCTGGGGAGAGGGAAGCCTGGGCTTCCCTGCTTAGGCTGCTGCCCCCGCGACCCGACCTCGGATAAGCGGAAGAAGATGGATGGAACTATTCGCATTATCAGTGTCAGTGAAGAATAATCCATAAATTAGCCACACCATTTTATAAGCCGCAGGCTTCAAAGTGTAGGAAAAAAGTAGCGGCTTATTGTCCGTAATGTATTTTTGTGAGTTATTGATGCATGCACTTTCGTTGAAAAAATATTTACTTCCTAAAATGTATTGTCAGTAGTTTTGATTTACCGTGGGTGTTTCTTAAGTGTCCAATATTAAACTCTTTATATAGTTATTATTTTTAGTTAATGGTAGACGCACTTTTCATTTTATTGAAACCCTAATATGTTTCCTCAGTAGTTTTTTTCAATTCACAGTGCATGTTTACCAGTATGATAAAACATTATTGTTGACACTTATAAACGTCAGTTAATGGTTCATGCACCCTGACATATTTTCTCAGTAGTTTTGATTTAAATGGGGTTTTTTGTGTGTTTTTTTTTGTAAACCCTGCAGGTGTTCATCGGGGATTAATTGTAATACTTGGCTTAATTTGGCAGATAAATGGAAAATCATTTTTGCGATTTAACATTTGTTAAACAATAAAATAAAATGAAAAAAAAAAAAGATATATCTAGCAAAGTATATCACTTATAATACATACCTGGGCAAATTAAGGCCCGGGGGCCACATGCGACCCGGACATTCCCAAATCATTTGTTTAGATCAGGGGTCGGCAACCTTTACCAGTCAAAGAGCCATTTTGACCAGTTTCACAAATTATAGAAAACAATGGGAGCTGCAAATTTTTTTTGAAATTTTATATGATATATCACTGCATGCAAAGTTTTTTTTTTGCTTTGTGCTATGTATTAATCAGGGGTCTCAGACACGCCGCCCACACCTTTATGTGGATTTTGAAAGCTGGTGCGGCACGCGGATTTTAAATGAATGGCTCAGCGTCATGAGTGCCGTGATAGTACAGCATATAGCACCCACTACAGCCAGCGTGCCTGATCAGCCGCACTTCTGCTTGCTCAGTATGTGACAGCAATGCATACTTGGTCAACAACCACACAGGTCACACTGACGGTGGCGGTATAAAAAAAAAAAAAAAACTTTAACACTCTTACTAATAATGCTCCACATTGTGAACCCACACCAAACAAGAATGACAAACACATTTCGGGAGAACATCTGCACCGTAACACAACATAGACACAACAGGACAAATACCCAGAATCCCATGCAGCCCTAACTCTTCCGGGATACATTATACACCCCCCCCAATTGTTGATTGTAAAATATGTGGATGGAGAGCGGGTGTGACGTTCATATGTTGTCAATATTCAGTCTTTTATCGTTCATAGTTAATATTCTAAAATTCTTTATTTTCATGTACATTCTGAATGTCTAATTCAGTAAAAAAATAAAAATAAAAAAATTCTATAACGTTTTTTAGCTTTCATTCAGACATTATTGCTTGGTATTTTTATGTATTTATGTTTTTTTTGTATTTATGTATCCATGCATCTATTTTTTGATTTTTTTATTTGTTTTTTATTTGTATTTATTTTGTATTTGTATCTATTTTTTTTGTATTTATGTATCTATGTTCTTATGTTTTTATGTGTTATTATGAATTTGCACTAAATTAGTTTTGCTTACAATTTGGTTGTACAATATACAATGACAATAAAGATATATTCTACTCAGTGGCCTAGTGGTTAGAGTGTCCGCCCTGAGATCGGTAGGTTGTGAGTTCAAACCCCGGCCGAGTCGTACCAAAGACTATAAAAAAATGGTACCCATTACCTCCCTGCTTGGCACTCAGCATCAAGGGTTGGAATTGGGGGTTAAATCACCAAAAATGATTCCCGGGCGTGGCACCGCTGCTGCCCACTGCTCCCCTCACCTCCCAGGGGGTGAACAAGAGGATGGGTCAAATGCAGAGAATAATTTCGCCACACCTAGTGTGTGTGTGACAATCATTGGTACTTTAACTTTAACTTTATTTTATTGTGAGGTTTTGTATTAGTTTTACTAATAATCATACACATTTTTTTTCCTCTATATTTGGCGCCCCGAGTCAAAATAATTGCCCGGGCCTGTTATAATCCCTCGAATTACACAAGCAAATACCCTAAAACATACACTTTTCTATTGCTCTCAATGTGTGGAACTTTATCCCCTGCATGCATGCAGACTTGTCATCTTTTTTTTTTTTTTTCACTTTTTCTAAGGCTCAAAAGCTTTGTCTTGGGATTTGTCAAAGTTTTTTCTAAGCAAATCTGATGGAAGGATTGTATTTTTGACTGGTCTTTAGTGACTGGGAACATCTCCAGGGACACACATGCAGACTATAGGTGAGCATAGAGCATACTTGCCAACCTTGAGACCTCCGATTTCGGGAGGTGGGGGGCATGGTCGGGGGTGGGGCGGGGGTCGTGGTTAAGATAGGAATGTCAAAAAAACAGTCAGATAGGTCAGTCAAACTTTAATAATATATTAAAAACCAGCGTGATGTGGGCGCGCATGGAGTCGTATATCAACATGGACGGAGCTGCGTGAAAAAAGCCACCCGGCCTCTTCGCGTAAACTTACCTTAACCACTCGCTCATCTTTTCTTCATCCATCCATCCCTTCGAGTTAGTTTTTATGATGACGCCGGCTGGAAAGGTCTCTTTTGGCAAGGTCTTCCTTTTGAATATCACCATGGGTGGAAGTTTCTGGCCATTAGCATGGCAAGCTAGAACCACAGTGAAGGATGACTTCTCATTCCCTGTGGTGCGAATATTCACCGTACGTGCTCCCGTTGTATCCACAGTGCGGTTCACAGGAATATCAAAAGTCAGTGGAACCTCGTCCATGTTGATAATGTTCTCTGGCCGGATCTTTTTTTCAGCTATCTTGTTTTTACAATATGCACGGAAAGTAGCCAGCTTTTCTTGAAAGTCTTTAGGCAGTTGCTGTGAAATAGTAGTCCGTGTGCGGATGGAGAGATTGCGTCTTTTCATGAACCGGAAACCTGTCGCTTAGTAGGAGCCATTTTGTGGTCTTTACAGATGTAAACACAAAAAGGAAATGAAACGTAATATCCGCGCGCTTCTTCTTCTTCTACGCGGGCGGGTGGTTGCTTACAGTAGAAGAAGAAGAGCTTCCTGTTCTATGGGGGCGGGTGCTTACCTTGGCGGTTGCTTGCGTAGAAGAAGAAGCACTTCCTCTTCTACGGGGAAAAAAGATGGCGGCTGTTTACCGTAGTTGCGAGACCGAAACTTTATGAAAATGAATCTTAATATTAATCCATATATAAAGCGCACCGGGTTATAAGGCGCACTGTCAGCTTTTGAGAAAATTTGTGGTTTTTAGGTGCGGCTAATAGTGCGGAAAATACGGTATATATAAATATATATATATATATATATATATATAAATACTTGAATTTCAGGGTCATTTATTTACACATATACACACACTTAACACTCATCTACTCATTGTTGAGTTAAGGGTTGAATTGGCCATCCTTGTTCTATTCTCTGTCACTATTTCAGAACACACACATTATACATATATCCATCCATCCATCCATTTTCTACCGCTTATTCCCTTCGGGGTCACGGGGGGCGCTGGAGCCTATCTCATGCAAATATACGTTATAAAATCAATAAGAAAACGGGAGCTCTAATTTGGGAATCTGAATTAGGATCAGAAGTTCCTATATAAACATTGCGCACTCACGTCGCCTTTTTGTATTGATTACTGCAGCTGTGCACTGGATTCATGCACAAATACAAACGACAACCCACAAACACTTTAGAGTTAGGCTCCACCATCAGAATGTGTACTTAAACTTATAAAGATCACATGGATATTATTCAGTGAGTTGATTCACCAAAACTAACCTGTTATACAGGAGGAAAAAGCACACAGGACGTTTCAATTGTTCACAGACTGGTCGCGCTCATCAGAATGACAAGACACTTCCGGTCTGCAGGTGATAGCATTCAATTGGGAAGAAACGCCCTACTGCCCCCTACTGACCAATGTGAATACTGATAAATGTGGAATGACAGCTCCAAAAACGAATTCAAACCACAAAATAAAATAAATAAATCAACACAAAAATGTGACACATTATGGGTGGGTCACATATGCATGTACAGTAGATGGCAGTATTGTCCTTTTCGGGAGAAAATTTGTCCCGGGAGGTTTTCGGGAGAGGCGCTGAATTTCGGGAGTCTCCCGGAAAATCCGGGAGGGTTGGCAAGTATGGCATAGAGTGACCCGATGCTGGATGGAGGTTCAGACAGGAAGTCCTACTTGTGGCGTCGACTTCTTAGGATGGTCTCTCTGCTTCCCAAATGTGCCGTGCACCTCTCGGGCCCCCCTGTGGTCATCTCTTCATCGCACTCCAGCAAAGTTGAGCAAGTCCTGCTTCCTCTTCGCCACTTCTAGTACCTCGCCGTGACCCCGACTAAAAGCCACCACGCGGGGGTTAGGGACAGTGACCGGGCGATAAGGATGGCGCTGCAAGGCGAGACACGTCCCCTGGCAATTTATCCAGCGCTTCATCAGCTTAGCGCTGCATTCTAGCGACTCACTTAGCGACTCCCGGTTGGAACTAATGAGTCGCCTTGTCGAGGCGAATGAGGATAAGACTTGTCACATCCACGCAGGCTCCAGGCTGAAGACTTGTGACGTCCTGACACTCGACCTCGGCGGTGCTACTATAATCTACTTTACTGTGGTGGACACTAAGTGTGTACTGTGGACACTAAGTGTGTATTGTGGGGGACACTAAGCGTGTACTGTGGACACAAAGTATGTAGTGTGGACATTATTGTGCAATGTGGTGGACACTAAGTCTGTACTCTGGACACTAACTGTGTAATGTGGACACTAAGTGTGTACTGTGGTGGACACTAAGTGTGTACTGTGGACACTAAATGTGTACTCTGGTGGACACTAAGTGTGTACTGTGGTGGACACTTAGTGTGTACTGTGAACACTAAGTGTGTATTGTGGGGGACACTAAGCGTGTACTGTGGTGGACACAAAGTGTGTACTGTGGACACAAAGTATGTAGTGTGGACATTAAGTGTGCACTGTGGTGGACAATAAGTCTGTACTCTGGACACTAACTGTGTAATGTGGACACTAAGTGTGTACTGTGGTGGACACTAAGTGTGTACTGTGGTGGACATTACGTGTGTACTGTGGTGGACACTAAGTGTGTACTGTGGTGGACACTAAGTGTGTGCCGTGGTGCACATTAAGTGTGTACTGTGGTGGACACTAAGTGTGTACTGTGGTGGACACTAAGTGTGTACTGTGGTGGACACTAAGTGTGTACTGTGGACACTAAGTGTGTACTGTGGTGGACACTATTGTGGTGGACATTAAGTGTGTACTGTGGTGGACACTAAGTGTGTACTGTGGTGGACACTAAGTGTGTACTGTGGTGGACACTAAGTGTGTACTGTGGTGGACACTAAGTGTGCACTGTGGTGGACACTAAGTCTGTACTGTGGTGGACACTAAGTGTGCACTGTGATGGACACTAAGTGTGTACTGTGGTGGACACTAAGTGTGTACTGTGGACACTAAGTGTGTACTGTGGTGGACACTAAGTGTGTACTGTGGTGGACACTAAGTGTGTACTGTGGTGGACATTAAGTGTGTACTGTGGTGGACACTAAGTGTGTACTGTGGTGGACACTAAGTGTGTACTGTGGACACTAAGTGTGTACTGTGGTGGACACTAAGTGTGTACTGTGGTGGACATAAAGTGTGTACTGTGTTGGACACTAAGTGTGTACTGTGGACACTAAGTGTGTACTGTGGTGGACACTAAGTGTGCACTGTGGTGGACACTAAGTGTGTACTGTGGACACTAAGTGTGTACTGTGGTGGACACTAAGTGTGTACTGTGGTGGACACTAAGTGTGTACTGTGGTGGACATTAAGTGTGTACTGTGGTGGACACTAAGTGTGTACTGTGGTGGACACTAAGCGTGTGCTGTGGACACAAAGTGTGTACTGTGGACACAAAGTGTGTACTGTGGACACAAAGTGTGTACTGTGGACACAAAGTATGTAATGTGGACATTATTGTGCACTGTGGGGGACAATAAGTCTGTACTCTGGACACTAAGTCTGTACTTTGGACACTAACTGTGTAATGTGGACACTAAGTGTGTACTGTGGTGGACACTAAGTGTGCACTGTGGTGGACACTAAGTGTGTACTGTGGACATTAAGTGTGTACTTTGGTGGACACTAAGTGTGCACTGTGGACACTAAATGTGTACTGTGGTGGACACTAAGTGTGTACTGTGGTGGACACTAAGTGTGTACTGTGGTGGACACTAAGTGTGTACTGTGGTGGACACTAAGTGTGTACTGTGGTGGACACTAAGTCTGTACTGTGGTGGACACTAAGTCTGTACTGTGGTGGACACAAAGTGTGCACTGTGGTGGACACTAAGTGTGTACTGTGGTGGACACTAAGTGTGTACTGTGGACACTAAGTGTGTACTGTGGTGGACACTAAGTGTGTACTGTGGACATTAAGTGTGTATTGTGGGGGACACTAAGCATGTACTGTGGTGGACACTAAGTGTGTACTGTGGTGGACACTAAGTGTGTACTGTGGTGGACACTAAGTGTGTACTGTGGTGGACACTAAGTGTGTACTGTGGTGGACACTAAGTCTGTACTGTGGTGGACACTAAGTGTGTACTGTGGTGGACACTAAGTGTGTACTGTGGACACTAAGTGTGTACTGTGGTGTACACTAAGTGTGTACTGTGGTGGACACTAAGTGTGTACTGTGGTGGACACTAAGTGTGTACTGTGGACACAAAGTATGTAGTGTGGACATTAAGTGTGCACTGTGGTGGACAATAAGTCTGTACTCTGGACACTAACTGTGTAATGTGGACACTAAGTGTGTACTGTGGTGGACACTAAGTGTGTACTGTGGTGGACATTAAGTGTGTACTGTGGTGGACACTAAGTGTGTACTGTGGACACTAAGTGTGTACTGTGGTGGACACTAAGTGTGTACTGTGGTGTACACTAAGTGTGTACTGTGGTGGACACTAAGTGTGTACTGTGGACACTTCTGGTAAACACTCAGCAAATAATTCCTACACATAGTCTTACACCATACACCCCTTTGGGTTTTGTCACACTCCATTCCTTTGTTATTTAATTAAATAATATTGTTCATTATATATATATATATATATATATATATAGAGAGAGAGAGAGAGAGCAATATTGCCCTCTTGTGGTTCTGTGCCGTCACAACTCCCTCCTCCAACCATAACAGTACCGTATTTTTCGGACTATAAGTCGCAGTTTTTTTTTCATAGTGCGGGGGTGCGACTTATACTCAGGAGCAACTTATGTGTGAAATGATGAACACATTGCCGTAAAATATCAAATAATATTATTGATCTCATTCACGTAAGAGACTAGACGTATAAGATTTCATGGGATTTGGCGATTAGGAGTGACAGATAGTTTGGTAAACGTATAGCATGTTCTATATGTTATAGTTATTTGAATGACTCTTACCATAATATGTTACGTTAACATACCAGTTGGTTATTTATGCCTCATATAACGTACACTTAGTCAGCCTGTTCACTATTCTTTATTTATTTTAAATTGCCTTTCAAATGTCTATTCTCGGTGTTGGCCTTTATCAAATAAATTTCTCTGAAAAATGCAACTTATACTCCAGTGCGACTTATATATGTTTTTTCCTTCTTTATTATGCATTTTCGGCCGGTGCGACTTATACCCCGGAGCGAAAAATACGGTATGTTCCGGCCAGGGATGGCAGGTTGTGCAGGCTTTTGAAGGCAGGTCTGATCATCAGCTCCAGGTGTGCAGAGTTGTTAAAAACTGAGCACTTTTCTG
>NC_084571.2:39782500-39822500 GCF_033978685.3 Nerophis lumbriciformis | reverse complement strand
TGTGTAGTGTGGTGGACACTAAATGTGTACTGTGGTGGACACTAAGTGTGTACTATGGTGGACACTAACTCTGTACTGTGGTGGCCACCAAGTGTGTACTGTGGTGGACACTAAGTCTGTACTCTGGTCCACATTAAGTCTGTACTGTGGTGGACACTAACTCTGTACTGTGGTCCACACTAAGTGTGCACTGTGGTGGACACTAAGTCTGTACTGTGGTGGACACTAAGTGTGTACTGTGGTGGACACTAAGTGTGTACTTTGGTCCACACTAAGTGTGCACTGTGGTGGACACTAAGTCTGTACTCTGGTCCACACTAAGTCTGTACTGTGGTGGACACTAACTCTGTACTGTGGTCCACACTAAGTGTGCACTGTGGTGGACACTAAGTCTGTACTGTGGTGGACACTAACTCTGTACTGTGGTCCACACCAAGTGTGCACTGTGGTGGACACTAAGTGTGCACTGTGGTGGACACTAAGTCTGTACTCTGGTCCACACTAAGTCTGTACTGTGGTGGACACTAACACTGTACTGTGGTGGACACTAACTCTGTACTGTGGTCCACACTAAGTGTGCACTGTGGTGGACACTAAGTATGCACTGTGGTGGACACTAAGTGTGCACTGTGGTGGACACTAAGTCTGTACTGTGGTGGACACTAAGTCTGTACTGTGGTGGACACTAAGTGTGCACTGTGGTGGACACTAAGTGTGCACTGTGGTGGACACTAAGTCTGTACTGTGGTGGACACTAAGTCTGTACTGTGGTGGACACTAAGTGTGCACTGTGGTGGACACTAAGTGTGCACTGTGGTGGACACTAAGTGTGCACTGTGGTGGACACTAAGTGTGCACTGTGGTGGACACTAAGTCTGTACTGTGGTGGACACTAAGTCTGTACTGTGGTGGACACTAAGTCTGTACTGTGGTGGACACTAAGTCCGTACTGTGTTGGACACTAAGTCTGTACTGTGGTGGACACTAAGTCTGTACTGTGGTGGACACTAAGGAAGTCAAGCGCATGCGCACTAGCGTCATTTGGCTTGATAATCATGGCGGACTAACTACACGGACTTTGCTCAGGAGATTTCCCCTCGGAGTAAACGAAGCCAAGCGCCTGGTTTAACGTTATTTTCCCTCACTTCCCGCCATGTGTTTAAAAGCGCACTGCTGTGTTTGGATGGAGACAGGTGTGGACATTATTGCCCCCGCACTAAAAGCATACAGCGAAGGAGAAAAGCTATTTGATGTTGCTTTTATTTTCTCAATACAGGACTGCACGTGTTTGCGCTGCCTGAAACAATGCACAGCAGCCAACACGCATACAAACACAAACGCAGCAACAAAGTGGACAAACAAAACCAACACAACAAACTGTGTGTACCAGCAGAATGTCATGGCAACAACAACAACAACAACGACAAAAAAGGACAGCTTGAAAGAAGTCGCCTCCATGTTGCCGCCACCTCCGCCTTTCTTCATCCGCCCGCCACCGACGACCCTCCCAATACGTGTTCAGAGGCAGTCCATTAACCTTTGACCCCCTGCCGGCCCGCCGTGTGATCCACTGCTCTCAGACCAGCTCTTTGAAGCAAAGCCCCACTTGGCACAAGGTAGGCGGTGAGAGACGGGAGGAAAAAAAAATGCAGAAAGCGGAAAAAAGGAGAAAAAGAGAGTAGGACGGACTCGGACTTGCCTCAAATCTCCAATAAAATATTTTGTTAGAGCTTCTCTATCCAAATATATCATCGCCTTAGAATGTGTGACACTGTGGTTTTATTAATTGACAATTACATGATGTAAGTGTCTATATTAGCCTACTATCAAATTGCCTTTATAAGTATTATATAAGTGTTATAATGAAGACTTGTTGTCTTCATTATAACATTTATATATACAGTATATGTATGTATATATATATATATATATATATTAGAGATGCGCGGATAGGCAATTATTTCATCCGCAACCGCATCAGAAAGTCGTCAACCATCCGCCATCCACCCGAGCTAACATTTGATCAGAACCGCACTCGCCCGCACCCGCCCGTTGTTATATATCTAATATAGACGATGCAAGGCATTAGTGAGGTTATAAAGCTTTTGCCTGTTAAAGAAAGGAGACTGATCCAATGCAGCACAGACATTCGCGTGCCACGCTGTCACGACCCAGACGCACACCAGTGCGCGATCATATGGGAGCCGCGCTGAGCGCACCTCCAAGCGCGTCTCGCTGCCGGCGACGGCCGGGTATATGGGCCCGACGCTCCAGCGCCATCCATTTTCAGGGCTAGTTGATTCGGCAGGTGGGTTGTTACACACTCCTTAGCGGGTTCCGACTTCCATGGCCACCGTCCTGCTGTCTATATCAACCAGGGTGAGCCCCACCCCTTTCGTGAGCGCACTGCGCGCGGAGTGACACCTGTTACGAGCCCCCGGCCACGGGGGTGGCGGGCAGGTAAGCTGCACGGGCGGAGCGCGCGGAGTGACCCCTGTTACGAGCCCCCGGCCACGGGGGTGGCGGGCAGGTAAGCTGCTTACCTGCTGCGCTTTTTTATTTTATTTTAACCGCCCGACCCGACCGGCGGATAAAATCTAATTTTTTTTAATTTCATCCGCCCGATCCGCGGATAATCCACGGTCTCCGCGGTTGTGCCCGCAAACCGCGCATCTCTAATATATATATATATACACACACACATATATATATATATATATATATATATATATATATATATATATATATATATATATATATATATATGTATGTGTGGGAAAAAAAATCACAAGACTATTTCATCTCTACAGGCCTGTTTCATGAGGGGGTTCCCTCAATCATCAGGAGATTTTAATGGGAGCATTCACATACCATGGTTTATATAGGGCACAGAGTGGGTAGGTACAGGCTGGCGTAGGGGCGTGGTGATTGGCTCATGTGTTACCTAGGAGGTGTTTCCGTCTGTGGCGGCATGCTGATACAATTTCGCTGCGCTTGTTGAGGGATGACAGGTCTGGACGGTAAATAATAAACAGTTTCTCTTTCAAGCATAGGTTGCGTCTTTTATTACCACTATTGTAAGGTGTGCTGGATGCAAGAATTTGCCATGTTATTGAATATTCAACATTATTGTCTTTGAGGTCCCAAATGTGTTTGCTGAGTTCTGTGGTATTCCGCAGGTTTTGGTTCCTGAAAGAAGCCTTGTGATTGTTCCATCTGGTTTTGAACTCTCCCTCGGTTAATCCTACATATGTGTCAGATGTGTTAATGTCCTTGCGTGTTACCTTTGATTGGTAAACAACTGATGTTTGTAAGCACCCCCCGTTGAGAGGGCAATCAGGTTTCTTGCGGCAGTTGCAGCCTTTGTTGGTTTTGGGGTCGCTCTGTCCGGGGGCCGACGGCTCATTTGCAATTGTTTTGTTGTGGTTTGAGATAATTTGTCGTATATTGTTCATACAGCTGTAGCTCAATTTAATGTTGTTCTTGTTGAATACTTTTCTTAGGGTGTTGTCTTTGGGGAAGTGTTTGTCAATCAGATTGAGGAATTTGTGTCCAATGTTAGTTGAGACGTTTTTGCTGTATGGGGGGTTGTACCAGATGATGTTGTTTCGTTTTCTGCTCTTTTTTGGTTGGTTTCCTGGCGTGGGTTCATAGGTGAGGGTGAAATTGTATCCGCTTTCATCAAGTGCTTTTTGGTACGGGGGGGTTGCTTGGTCAAATTCAGCTTTGCTAGATGACAGCATCGATAGCCTTTTATTAATTCTGGTAGGTATTCTTTTCGTGGTGGTATGTATATATATATGTATGTGTGGGAAAAAAATCACAAGACTCTTTCATCTCTACAGGCCTGTTTCATGAGGGGGGGTTCCCTCACTCAACAGGAGATTTTAATGGGAGCATTCACATACCATGGTTTATATAGGGCACAGAGTGGGTGGGTACAGGCTGAGAAATAACAGCTACCAACCATTCACGAAACCCAACACAACACTCCAATACGTGCACCATGACAGCAACCACCCACCCACCACCACGAAAAGAATACCTACCGGAATTAATAAGAGGCTATCGATGCTGTCATCTAGCAAAGCTGAATTTGACCAAGCAACCCCCCCGTACCAAAAAGCCCTTGATGAAAGCGGATACAATTTCACCCTCACCTATGAACCCACGCCAGGAAACCAACCGAAAAAGAACAGAAAACGAAACAACATCATCTGGTACAACCCCCCCATACAGCAAAAACGTCTCAACTAACATTGGACACAAATTCCTCAATCTGATTGACAAACACTTTCCCAAAGACAACACCCTAAGAAAAGTATTCAACAAGAACAACATTAAATTGAGCTACAGCTGTATGAACAATATACGACAAATCATCTCAAACCACAACAAAACAATTGCAAATGAGCCGTCGACCCCCGGACAGAGCGACTCCAAAACCAACAAAGGCTGTAACTGTCGAAAGAAACCTGATTGCCCTCTCAACGGGGGGTGTTTACAAACATCAGTTGTCTACCAATCTAAGGTAATACGCAAGGACATTAACACATCCGACACATATGTAGGATTAACCGAGGGAGAATTCAAAACCAGATGGAACAATCACAAGGCTTCTTTCAGGAACCAAAACCTGCGGAATACCACAGAACTCAGCAAACACATTTGGGACCTCAAAGACAATAATGTTGAATATTCAATAACATGGCAAATTCTTGCATCCAGCACACCTTACAATAGTGGTAATAAAAGATGCAACCTATGCTTGAAAGAGAAACTGTTTATTATTTACCGTCCAGACCTGTCATCCCTCAACAAGCGCAGCGAAATTGTAACAGCATGCCGCCACAGACGGAAACACCTCCTAGGTAACACATGAGCCAATCACCACGCCCCTACGCCAGCCTGTACCCACCCACTTTGTGCCCTATATAAACCATGGTATGTGAATGCTCCCATTAAAATCTCCTGATGATTGAGGGTACCCCCCCTCATGAAACAGGCCTGTAGAGATGAAATAGTCTTGTGATTTTTTTTCCCACACATACATATATATATATATATATATATATATATATATATATATTAGAGATGCGCGGTTTGCGGGCACAACCGCGGAGTCCGCGGATTTTCCGCGGATCGGGCAGATGAAATTAAAAAAAAATAGATTTTATCCGCGGGTCGGGTCGGGTCGGGTCGGGTCGGGCGGTTGAAATAAAAAAAAAAAGATTTTAAACAGATTCAGGCGGGTGGCAGTTAAACCAATTGGGAAATATATATACATAGTTAAATGTTGTTACCCACATACGAAAAAACAAGCAGGCACCTGCAGCATATGCCACAACAGAAGAAAAAAAAAAAAAGGGATGCACACTTTTACGGAGCGGAGAAGGGACGCCTAGAGGGCCCCACCGGGAGCCGTAGCTGAGGCGATCCGCGAGAAGGGCCCGACGTACGTCCAGGGTCACCACCGCGCCCACCGCACCGACACCCCGCCTCGTCCGCCTTCGTGCGCTCACGAAAGGGGTGGGGCTCACCCTGGTTGATATAGACAGCAGCTAGGACGGTGGCCATGGACGTCGGAACCCGCTAAGGAGTGTGTAACAACCCACCTGCCGAATCAATTAGCCCTGAAAATGGATGGCGCTGGAGCGTCGGGCCCATACGCGGCCGTCGCCGGCAGCGAGACGCGCTTGGAGGTGCGCTCAGCGCGGCTCCCATATGATTGCGCACTGGTGTGCGTCTGGGTCGTGACAGCGTGGCACGCGAATGTCTGTGCTGCATTGGATCAGTCTCCTTTCTTTAACAGGCAAAAGCTTTATAACCTCACTAATGCCTTGCATCGTCTATATTAGATATATAACAACGGGCGGGTGCGGGCGGGTGCGGTTCTGATCAAATGTTACATCGGGTGGATGGCGGATGGTTGACGACTTTCTGATGCGGTTGCGGATGAAATAATTGCCTATCCGCGCATCTCTAATATATATGCATGCATGCATGCATTCATGCTTTGGAGCCCCTGCCTGGAAAGAAAATGTGTACCTTAGTGTCCTAAAATATGAGCCCTCCTTTAAAGCAACACTTGCCTTGACCTTAAAAAGTTAAAATGTGTGGCCTGTAGAAAACTATCATTATTATTTCAATGCTTGCACTTTAAATTGTGTACACATTTGCATGCAAATGTGAAAAATATTATGCATTCCTATTTAGCACTTTGTTAGTCACAGGATATATATTTCTTAAGGCACCTTTTTTTTTTTTTTTTAAAGCATGCAAATAAAAACAAGCGGACCTCAGAATAGTGTCGTTATTCACTGAGAATGTAAAATGTTCCACATATGATGCTCAAAATAAGGGCGTGGCTGAATATGTTTAGGAGAACATGCTTGCTGACAATGTAAATAATAAAGTAGGGTATCTTGCCAAAAAGGATAGAAGAAAGAAAAGGTGAGTGTAGTATATTACACAGCAGCAGGGGGGCAAGGTTAGTCCTCCTGCTCTCACAATCTTATTGCTACTCAGCTGTCACAAAATCAATTGTTATGAATTAGAGAGGCCTGCGAAATGACAATTTCAATATTACCCAATTGCCACAATGAATGTGTGCTGGCCCCGCTCAATAATGGATGTCGTCTGGTATCCATCGCACTCGGAAAAGTGACGTGCAGTCTTGTGAGGGGCCGGAGTTTGTGGCGCTCCCTAAGGGTGGGGCTCAACATGCTTTGGTATACCTGCCAGCATGCTGTATTTTCTAGACCATAGGGCTCATCGGATTATAAGGCGCACTTTTTTCCATGATTTAATTTACTACATGTAAAAGACTTCCTTATACTTGCCAACCCTCCCGGATTTTCCGGGAGACTCCCGAAATTCAGCGCCTCTCCCGAAAACCTCCCGGGACAAATTTTCTCCCGAAAATCTCCCGAAAATTCAGGCGGAGCTGGAAGCCACGCCCCCTCCACTTTCCCACAATATAAACAGCATGCCTGCCCAATCATTATAACTGTAGAATGATCGAGGGCGAGTTTTTTGGTTTCTTATGTGGGTTTATTGTTAGGCAGTTTCATTAACGTCCTCCCAGCGCGGCAACAACACACAACAACAGCAGTCACGTTTTCGTCTACCGTAAAGCAGTTCGTCTGCCGTAAACAGGAATGTTGTGACACTCTTAAACAGGACAATACTGCCATCTAGTGCATTTGATGAAAGCACTTTTGTGCGTGCCACACAGCAATGCATCATCAGAGAGTGTGTTCAGCATGGTTAGAAAGATAGTGACAGAGAATAGAACAAGGATGGACAATTCAACCCTTAACTCAACAATGAGTAGATGAGTGTTATGTGCGTGTATATGTGTAAATAAATGAACACTGACATTCAAATATTTATTTTATTTATTTATATATATATATATATATATATATATATATATATATATATATATATATATATATATATATATAAATAAATATATATATATATATATATATATATATATAGCTAGAATTTACTGAAAGTCAATTATTTCTTATATATATATATATATATATATATGTATATATATATATATATAAATATATATATATATATATATATATATATATATATATATAAATATATATATATATATATATATATATATATATATATATATATATATAGCTAGAATTTACTGAAAGTCAATTATTTCTTTTATATATATATATATATATATATATATATATATATATATATATATATATATATAGTATTTCATATATATATATATTTATATATATATATATATATATATATATATATATATGTATATATATATATAAATATATATATATATATATATATATATATAAATATATATATATATATATATATATATATATATATATAGCTAGAATTTACTGAAAGTCAATTATTTCTTATATATATATATATATATATATATATATATATATATATATATATATATATATATATATATATATAGTATTTCATGTATATATATTTATATATATATATATATATATATATATATATATATATATATATAGTATTTCATATATATATATATATATATATATATATATATATATATATATATATATATATATATATATATATATGAAATACTTGACTTGGTGAATTCTAGCTGTAAATATACTCCTCCCCTATTAACCACGCCCCCAACCACGCCCCCCGCACCCACCTCCCGAAATTGGAGGTCTCAAGGTTGGCAAGTATGACATAACATGTAATTAGAGATGTGCGATAATGGCTTTTTTTTTGCCAATATCCAATATTCCGATATTGTTCAACTCTTAATTACCGATTCCGATATCAAGCGATACCGATACATACAGTCGTGGAATTGCCTAATTTTGTTGTGATGCCCCGCTGGAGGCATTAAACAATGTAACAAGGTTTTCCAAAATAAATCAACTAAAATCATGGCAAAAAAATGCCAACATGGCACTGCCATATTTATTATTGAAGTCACAAAGTGCATTATTTTTTTTTTAACATGCCTCAAAGCAGCAGCTTGGAATTTGGGACATGCTCTCCCTGAGAGAGCGTGAGGAGGTTGAGGTGGGCGGGGTTGGGCGGGGGGTGTATATTGTAAATCATGGTCCCAATAACATTGCATCTAATAGACAATGTCTCATTTGCACCCCTGCTGGTGACATCTATCAAAGTGAGGGTGGTCCCAAAAAGGAGGGATTTTTCACATTGACTGTGTGTCGCTTTTTAAAAGTCAACATATGAAATAACAAGTTTGTGTAGGAAATTGAAATGCGCCCCTTTTTGGCCAAAATTAATTTAAAAAATAAAATAAATATGTATACAGAGACATACTGTAATAACTTGAAGTAAATAGTGAAGATTAAAAACCAATTACAAAAAAACAAAAACAAACTAAAAGTAGTTTTTTTCCTCACAACTTTTTTCTTATAAAATCGGGAGCAATTTCTCATATTCTTTCCGTTTCTGTAATATTGCAACATTTTCTCGTAAAATTATAACTTTTTTTTATCCGAAATTATTACTTTTTACTGCAAAATGGTGACATTTGTCATATAAAATTCTGACTTATCACAATGTTGCCAATTTTTTTTTGGTTGTTCTTGTAAAAAAAGTTAAAATTTTTGGAGTAAAATCATGACTTTTGTCATAATTTTGCCAAGTAAATTCTGATTATTATTATACTATTTTTTTTTTTTTTTTTTTTGGGAATTTGGGACATGCTCTCCCTGAGAGATCATGAGGAGGTTGAGGTGGGTGGGGGGCGGGGTTTAGGGGTAGGGGGTAGCGGGGGGGTGTATATTGTAGCGTCCAGGAAGAGTTAGTGCTGTAAGGGTTTCTGGGTATTTGTTCTGTTGTGTTTATGTTGTGTTACGGTGCGGATGTTCTCCCGAAATGTGTTTTGTCATTCTTGTTCGGTGTGGGTTCACAATGTGGCGCATATTTGTAACAGTGTTGAAGTTGTTTATACGGCCACAAAGGAAGTGCCTTTAAGGTTTATTGGCGCTCTCTACTTCTCCCTACTGCCGTGTACACAGCAGCGTTTTAAAAAGTCATACGTTTTACTTTTTGAAACCGATAATTTCCGATATTAAATTTTAAAGCATTCATCGTCCGATAATATCGGCAGCCCGATATTATCGGACATCTCTAGTTTTTATCAAAACTGTAATTATTCTTGATCTTGACAAAGATCAGCATTGGTACGATCAATAGTGCCCCTGTACTTATATTGGTATCGGATCGATACCCACATTCGTAGTATCCCCCAAAACTACTACAAAGGCAAGGCAGTCGGGAGGATGTTTGGAAACAGGACTTGAAGAGTTAGTTTACCCAGATTTGTTTAGTTTTAATCATTTGTAACAATGGTTCCTGTTGCATTGTTTGTAGTAAGACTAAAATGAGCATATACTGTACTTACAGTACATCACATGTGAGTATTACAACCGATACCGATAATTTCCGATATTACATTTTAAAGCATTTATTGTCCGATAATATTATTACAACAAGTCATTGAAAAGGAAGACAAAGGGAGGACAATTACAGTACAGCAGATTTAAGTAGTGTAGTTGAGAGGCTGGTGTAGAGAACATAAACAGTGAATAAACAAGACTCACCAGCATACGTGAGCATGTTTGCAAATTGAAAGCCGCCACGTGTATTACGCAGCAAAATGACTTCCAAATAGCCTGCTAATGGCCTGGCTGCCACCCGGGTGAAATAGCATATACAGCGCAGCAAGGTTAGCGTCTGTGCTAAATGAAAAGGCGGGCGTCGAGGCTCCATCACAAAACGCCTTCGCCGCAGCCGCCTGCCATGTTTGCCACATTAAGCACACCTAATGGAGTCTGGGAGCGACATTGCATTCTCCGGTGTTCACCGACAATCAGCGGAATGTTCCGTCAGGGTACATGTGGCACTCTGTCATGGGGAGGTGGTCCACGTGAGCATTACTGTATGTAAGAAGGTTGGCTTATTGTACGTAAGCAGAAGTGTTTCATAAACTATGGACTGGACTCTCACTATTATGTTAGATCCACTATGGACCGGAATCTCACTATTATGTTAGATCCACTATGGACTGGACTCTCACACTATTATGTTAGATCCACTATGGACTGGACTCTCACTATTATGTTAGATCCACTATGGACTGGACTCTCACACTATTATGTTAGATCCACTATGGACTGGACTCTCACTATTATGTTAGATCCACTATGGACTGGACTCTCACTATTATGTTAGATCCACTATGGACTGGATTCTCACAGTATTATGTTAGATAAACAATGGACTGGACTCTGACACTATTATGTTAGATCCACTATGGACTGGACTCTCACTATTATGTTAGATCCACTATGGACTGGACTCTCACTATTATGTTAGATCCACTATGGACTGGACTCTCACACTATTATGTTAGATCCACTATGGACTGGACTCTCACACTATTATGTTAGATCCACTATGGACTGGACTCTCACACTATTATGTTAGATCCACTATGGACTGGACTCTCACTATTATGTTAGATCCACTATGGACTGGACTCTCACACTATTATGTTAGATCCACTATGGACTGGACTCTCACTATTATGTTAGATCCACTATGGACTGGACTCTCACTATTATGTTAGATCCACTATGGACTGGATTCTCACAGTATTATGTTAGATAAACAATGGACTGGACTCTGACACTATTATGTTAGATCCACTATGGACTGGACTCTCACTATTATGTTAGATCCACTATGGACTGGACTCTCACTATTATGTTAGATCCACTATGGACTGGACTCTCACACTATTATGTTAGATCCACTATGGACTGGACTCTCACACTATTATGTTAGATCCACTATGGACTGGACTCTCACACTATTATGTTAGATCCACTATGGACTGGACTCTCACACTATTATGTTAGATCCACTATGGACTGGACTCTCACACTATTATGTTAGATCCACTATGGACTGGACTCTCACTATTACGTTAGATCCACTGTGGACTGGACTCTCACACTATTATGTTAGATCCACTATGGACTGGACTCTCACTATTACGTTAGATCCACTATGGACTGGACTCTCACTATTATGTTAGATCCACTATGGACTGGACTCTCACTATTATGTTAGATCCACTATGGACTGGACTCTCACTATTATGTTAGATCCACTATGGACTGGACTCTCACTATTATGTTAGATAAACAATGGACTGGACTCTGACACTATTATGTTAGATCCACTATGGACTGGACTCTCACTATTATGTTAGATCCACTATGGACTGGACTCTCACTATTATGTTAGATCCACTATGGACTGGACTCTCACACTATTATGTTAGATCCACTATGGACTGGACTCTCACTATTATGTTAGATCCACTATGGACTGGACTCTCACACTATTATGTTAGATCCACTATGGACTGGACTCTCACACTATTATGTTAGATCCACTATGGACTGGACTCTCACACTATTATGTTAGATCCACTATGGACTGGACTCTCACTATTATGTTAGATCCACTATGGACTGGACTCTCAATATTATGTTAGATCCACTATGGACTGGACTCTCACACTATTATGTTAGATCCACTATGGACTGGACTCTCACACTATTATGTTAGATCCACTATGGACTGGACTCTCACTATTATGTTAGATCCACTATGGACTGGACTCTCACACTATTATGTTAGATCCACTATGGACTGGACTCTCACACTATTATGTTAGATCCACTATGGACTGGACTCTCACACTATTATGTTAGATCCACTATGGACTGGACTCTCACTATTATGTTAGATCCACTATGGACTGGACTCTCACTATTATGTTAGATCCACTATGGACTGGACTCTCACTATTATGTTAGATCCACTATAGACTGGACTCTCACTATTATGTTAGATCCACTATGGACTGGACTCTCACACTATTATGTTAGATCCACTATGGACTGGACTCTCACTATTATGTTAGATCCACTATGGACTGGACTCTCACAATATTATGTTAGATCCACTATGGACTGGACTCTCACTATTATGTTAGATCCACTATGGACTGGACTCTCACTATTATGTTAGATCCACTATGGACTGGACTCTCACTATTATGTTAGATCCACTATGGACTGGACTCTCACACTATTATGTTTGAACCACTATGGACTGGACTCTCACTATTATGTTAGATCCACTATGGACTGGACTCTCACAATATTATGTTAGATCCACTATGGACTGGACTCTCACTATTATGTTAGATCCACTATGGACTGGACTCTCACTATTATGTTAGATCCACTATGGACTGGACTCTCACTATTATGTTAGATCCACTATGGACTGGACTCTCACACTATTATGTTAGAACCACTATGGACTGGACTCTCACTATTATGTTAGATCCACTATGGACTGGACTCTCACAATATTATTCTAGATCCACTCGACGTCCATTGCACCGGTCGCAACCTTGAAGACATTTAATGAGTACTTCCCCTAGGGCAGGAGTGTCAAACATGCGGCCAGCTCAGGCCCCTCGAACAGGTTCAGTCCGGCCCGCGAGATGAGTCAGTGTAAAATTGCGCCTCATTTTTAGTTAATGAAGAAACTGTTTTCTCCAAATGCGTCCACTGGATGTCGCAATATAAATTCTGTGAGGCAAGCAAATGGGTTATACCAAGCAAGCGGTACACGGTAAAGCGTGAAATAAACAATTGGTAACCCCACTTAAATACTCCGACAAATACTTCTCCGGTAGCCTATTGTATGCCGTGTTACAGGCACTTTGCCTTGCTTACTTTTTTCCCCTAGCACTTTATACAACGTTTTGGCTAATTTATGGATTTTTTTTTCCCAGGTTCACAAGCTTCACATGCCGGCCAAAAAAATAAAACATTGCCTCGTCACATCAGACCAATAAAATTACACATCTGGTCACGGTGGCCCGATGACATGAAAACACACAAAAAACAAAACAAATACAAAAGTCCACCACACCTACATGATCATTTAATCAGCGTGTTATGGACTCACCATCATCGTGGAGAACAAGCAAGGGAACGCACAAGACACAGCTACAAAGCCTAAAATGATCCACTCGGATTATCGAATTGTGTAAATTGACAAATAAGAGACTTTCAATAAAAATCGGTCGATCTCTACGCTTGTCAGCCTGCTAGCTTCCTCCGTTGCAAGTGAACAAAAGTCATTTATGAAAGAAAGGGAGTGTTATTGCAGCTGGAACTACTGTAAAATCTGCAACTTCAAATCCAAGCTGAAAACACTTTGATTTAATTGTACATGTAACAACTGAAAGTATTTTACCTATACTATTTAATTGATTTAATCCAGATTATGATTGTTTTTATGTTTAATAGTTTTATTTTTGCCTTCCTGTAAATTTCTGTGAAGCACTTTGACTTGCATTGTGTAAAAATTGTGATCTATAAAAATGTTTTTGCCTTGCCTACTTTTTTTCTCATTTATGGATTTTTTCCCAGGTTCACAAGCTATACATGGCGGCCAAAAAAAAAAATTATTGCCTTGTCACATCAGACTGATAAAATTACAGAACTGGTCACGGTGGCCCGATGAAATGAAAACACAAAGAAAACCAAATAAAAAAAGTCCACCACACCTACATGATCATTTAATCAGCCATTTAGCGTGTTATGGACTCACCGTCATCGTGGAGAACAAGCAAGGGAACGCACAAGACACAGCTACAAAGCCTAAAATGATCCACTCGGATTATCGAATTGTGTAAATTGACAAATAAGAGACTGTCAATAAAACGTATCGGTCGATCTCTACGCTTGTCAGCTTGCTAGCTTCCTCCGTTGCAAGTGAACGAAAGTAATTTATGAAAGAAAGGGAGTGTTATTGCAGCTGGAACTACTGTAAAATCTGTAACTTCAAATCCAGGCTGAAAACACTTTGATTTAATTGTACATGTAACAACTGAAAGTATTTTACCTATACTATTTAATTGATTTAATCCAGATTAAGATTGTTTTTATGTTTAATAGTTTTATTTTTGCCTTCTTGTAAATTTCTGTGAAGCACTTTGACTTGCATTGTGTACAAATTGTGATCTATAACATTTTTTTTGCCTTGCCTACTTTTTTTCTAATTTATGGATTTTTTCCCAGGTTCACAAGCTACACATGACGGCCAAAAAAAAATAAAATATTGCCTTGTCACATCAGACTGATAAAATTACAGAACTGGTCACGGTGGCCCAATGAAATGAAAACACAAAGAAAACCAAATAAAAAAAAGTCCACCACACCTACATGATCATTTAATCAGCCATTTAGCGTGTTATGGACTCACCATCATTGTGGAGAACAAGCAAGGGAACGCACAAGACACAGCCACAAAGCCGAAGATAATCCACTCGGCCAGCAAAAAAAGAAACAGATGACGCATAGAATGTAAATCCACCACCCACTAGGACAAATACTCCGACAAATACTTCTCCGGTAGTCTATTGTATGCCGTGTTACAGGCACTAACTTTTGTCAAATTTGTGAATGAACACAATCGCCTGTGTAAATATTACATGTTTCAATGTGTTCCAATATATGTACAAATGAAATTTGTCAAAAAATTAGGTGACTTATACTTAAGTGCACTCGTTAACCTGGAAAAGTGAATTGTGTAAATTAACAAATAAGAGACTGTCAATAAAACGTATCGGTCGATCTCTACGCTTGTCAGTTTGCTAGCTTCCTCCGTCGCAAGTGAACAAAAGTAATTTATGAAAGAAAGGGAGTGTTATTGCAGCTGGAACTACTGTAAAATCTGCAACTTCAAATCCAAGCTGAAAACACTTTGATTTAATTGTACATGTAACAACTGAAAGTATTTTACCTATACTATTTAATTGATTTTAATTAGATTTAATCCAGATTATGATTGTTTTTATGTTTAATAGTTTTATTTTTACCTTCTTGTAAATTTCTGTGAAGCACTTTGACTTGCATTGTGTACAAATTGTGATCCATAAAAATTTTTTTGCCTTGCCTACTTTTTTCCCCTTGCACTTTATTCAACGCTGTGGCTAATTTATGGATTTTTTTCCCAGGTTCACAAGCTTCACATGGCGGCCAAAAAAAAAATTATTGCCTTGTCACATCAGACCGATAACATTACAGAACTGGTCACGGTGGCCCGATGAAATGAAAACACAAAGAAAACCAAATAAAAAAAGTCCACCACACCTACATGATCATTTAATCAGCCATTTAGCGTGTTATGGACTCACCGTCATCGTGGAGAACAAGCAAGGGAACGCACAAGACACAGCTACAAAGCCTAAAATGATCCACTCGGATTATCGAATTGTGTAAATTGACAAATAAGAGACTGTCAATAAAAATCGGTCGATCTCTACGCTTGTCAGCTTGCTAGCTTCCTCCGTCGCAAGTGAACAAAAGTTATTTATGAAAGAAAGGGAGTGTTATTGCAGCTGGAACTCCTGTAAAATCTGTAACTTCAAATCCAGGCTGAAAACACTTTGATTTAATTGTACATGTAACAACTGAAAGTATTTTACCTATACTATTTAATTGATTTAATCCAGATTAGGATTGTTTTTATGTTTAATAGTTTTATTTTTGCCTTCTTGTAAATTTCTGTGAAGCACTTTGACTTGCATTGTGTACAAATTGTGATCTATAAAAATTTTTTTGCCTTGCCTAATTTTTTTCTAATTTATGGATTTTTTCCCAGGTTCACAAGCTACACATGGCGGCCAAAAAAAAAAAATATTGCCTTGTCACATCAGACTGATAAAATTACAGAACTGGTCACGGTGGCCCGATGAAATGAAAACACAAAGAAAACCAAATAAAAAAAGTCCACCACACCTACATGATCATTTAATCAGCCATTTAGCGTGTTATGGACTCACCGTCATCGTGGAGAACAAGCAAGGGAACGCACAAGACACAGCTACAAAGCCTAAAATGATCCACTCGGATTATCGAATTGTGTAAATTGACAAATAAGAGACTGTCAATAAAAATCGGTCGATCTCTACGCTTGTCAGCTTGCTGGCTTCCTCCGTTGCAAGTGAACAAAAGTAATTTATGAAAGAAAGGGAGTGTTATTGCAGCTGGAACTACTGTAAAATCTGCAACTTCAAATCCAAGCTGAAAACACTTTGACTTAATTGTACATGTAACAACTGAAAGTATTTTACCTATACTATTTAATTGATTTTTATTAGATTTAATCCAGATTATGATTGTTTTTATGTTCAATAGTTTTATTTTTGCCTTCTTGTAAATTTCTGTGAAGCACTTTGACTTGCATTGTGTACAAATTGTGATCTATAAACATTTTTTTGCCTTGCCTACTTTTTTCCCCTTGCACTTTATTCAACGCTGTGGCTAATTTATGGATTTTTTCCCCCAGGTTCACAAGCTTCACATGGCGGCCAAAAAAAAAAAATATTGCCTTGTCACATCAGACCGATAAAATTACAGAACTGGTCACGGTGGCCCGATGAAATGAAAACACAAAGAAAACCAAATTAAAAAAAGTCCACCACACCTACATGATCATTTAATCAGCTATTTAGCGTGTTATGGACTCACCATCATCGTGGAAAACAAGCAAGGGAATGCACAAGACACAGCTACAAAGCCTAAAATGATCCACTCGGATTATCGAATTGTGTAAATTGACAAATAAGAGACTGTCAATAAAAATCGGTCGATCTCTACGCTTGTCAGCTTGCTAGCTTTCTCCGTTGCAAGTGAACACAAGTAATTTATGAAAGAAAGGGAGTGTTATTGCAGTTGGAACTACTGTAAAATCTGTAACTTCAAATCCAGGCTGAAAACACTTTGATTTAATTGTACATGTAACAACTGAAAGTATTTTACCTATACTATTTAATTGATTTAATCCAGATTAGGATTGTTTTTATGTTTAATAGTTTTATTTTTGCCTTCTTGTAAATTTCTGTGAAGCACTTTGACTTGCATTGTGTACAAATTGTGATCTATAAAAATGTTTTTGCCTTGCCTACTTTTTTTCTCATTTATGGATTTTTTCCCAGGTTCACAAGCTACACATGGCGGCCAAAAAAAAAAAAAATATTGCCTTGTCACATCAGACTGATAAAATTACAGAACTGGTCACGGTGGCCCGATGAAATGAAAACACAAAGAAAACCAAATAAAAAAAAGTCCACCACACTTGCATGATCATTTAATCAGCCATTTAGCGTGTTATGGACTCACCGTCATCGTGGAGAACAAGCAAGGGAACGCACAAGACACAGCCACAAAAGCCGAAGATGATCCACTCGGCCAGCAAAAAAAAGAAACAGACGACGCACAGAATGTAAATCCACCACCCACGAGGACAAATACTCCGACAAATACTTATCCGGTAGTCTATTGTATGCCGTGTTACAGGCACTAACTTTTGTCAAATTTGTGAATGAATACAATCGCCTGTGTAAATAATACATGTTCCAATGTGTTCCAATATATGTACAAATTAAATTTGTCAAAAGATGAGGTGACTTATACTTAAGTGCACTCGTTAACCCGTAAAAGTAAATTGTGTAAATTGACAAATAAGAGACTGTCAATAAAACGTATCGGTCGATCTCTACGCTTGTCAGCTTGCTAGCTTCCTCCGTCGCAAGTGAACAAAAGTAATTTATGAAAGAAAGGGAGTGTTATTGCAGCTGGAACTAATGTACAATCTGCAACTTCAAATCCAGGCTGAAAACACTTTGATTTAATTGTACATGTAACAACTGAAAGTATTTTACCTATACTATTTAATTGATTTTAATTAGATTTAATCCAGATTATGATTGTTTTTATGTTTAATAGTTTTATTTTTGCCTTCTTGTAAATTTCTGTGAAGCACTTTGACTTGCATTGTGTACAAATTGTGATCTATAAACATTTTTTTGCCTTGCCTACTTTTTTCCCCTTGCACTTTATTCAACGCTGTGGCTAATTTATGGATTTTTTTCCCAGGTTCACAAGCTACACGTGGCGGCCAAAAAAAAAGAAATATTGCCTCGTCACATCAGACCGATAAAATTACAGAACTGGTCACGGTGGCCCGATGAAATGAAAACACAAAGAAAACCAAATAAAAAAAGTCCACCACACCTACATGATCATTGAATCAGCCATTTAGCGTGTTATGGACTCACCGTCATCGTGGAGAACAAGCAAGGGAACGCACAAGACAGTCACAAAGCCGAAGATAATCCACTCGGCCAGCAAAAAAAGAAACAGATGACGCATAGAATGTAAATCCACCACCCACTAGGACAAATACTCCGACAAATACTTCTCCGGTAGTCTATTGTATGCCGTGTTACAGGCAGTAACTTTTGTCAAATTTGTGAATGAATACAATCGCCTGTGTAAATATTACATTTTTCAATGTGTTCCAATATATGTACAAATGAAATTTGTCAAAAAAATAGGTGACTTATACTTAAGTGCACTCGTTTACCCGGAAAAGTAAATTGTGTAAATTGACAAATAAGAGACTGTCAATAAAACGCATCGTTCGATCTCTACGCTTGTCAGCTTGCTAGCTTCCTCCGTCGCAAGTGAACAAAAGTAATTTATGAAAGAAAGGGAGTGTTATTGCAGCTGGAACTACTGTAAAATCTGTAACTTCAAATCCAGGCTGAAAACACTTTGATTTAATTGTACATGTAACAACTGAAAGTATTTTACCTATACTATTTAATTGATTTAATCCAGATTAAGATTGTTTTTATGTTTAATAGTTTTATTTTTGCCTTCTTGTAAATTTCTGTGAAGCACTTTGACTTGCATTGTGTACAAATTGTGATCTATAAACATTTTTTTGCCTTGCCTACTTTTTTTTCTAATTTATGGATTTTTTCCCAGGTTCACAAGCTACACATGGCGGCCAAAAAAAAAAAAAAAATTGCCTCGTCACATCAGACCGATAAAATTACAGAACTGGTCACGGTGGCCCGATGAAATGAAAACACAAAGAAAACCAAATAAAAAAAAGTCCACCACACCTACATGATCATTTAATCAGCCATTTAGCGTGTTATGGACTCACCGTCATCGTGGAGAACAAGCAAGGGAACGCACAAGACACAGCTACAAAGCCTAAAATGATCCACTCGGATTATCGAATTGTGTAAATTGACAAATAAGAGACTGTCAATAAAAATCGGTCGATCTCTACGCTTGTCAGCTTGCTAGCTTCCTCCGTTGCAAGTGAACAAAAGTAATTTATGAAAGAAAGGGAGTGTTGTTGCAGCTGGAACTACTTTAAAATGTGCAACTTCAAATCCAGGCTGAAAACACTTTGATTTAATTGTACATGTAACAACTGAAAGTATTTTACCTATAATATTTAATTGATTTTAATTAGATTTAATCCAGATTATGATTGTTTTTATGTTCAATAGTTTTATTTTTACCTTCTTGTAAATTTCTGTGAAGCACTTTGACTTGCATTGTGTACAAATTGTGATCTATAAACATTTTTTTGCCTTGCCTACTTTTTTCCCCTTGCACTTTATTCAACGCTGTGGCTAATTTATGGATTTTTTCCCAGGTTCACAAGCTACACATGGCGGCCAAAAAAAAAAAATATTGCCTTGTCACATCAGACCGATAAAATTACAGAACTGGTCACGGTGGCCCGATGAAATGAAAACACAAAGAAAATAAAATAAAAAAAAGTCCACCACACCTACATGATCATTTAATCAGCCATTTAGCTTGTTATGGACTCACCCTTATCGTGGAGAACAAGCAAGGGAATGCACAAGACACAGCAACAAAGCCGAAGATAATCCACTCGGCCAGCAAAAAAAGAAACAGATGACGCACAGAATGTAAATCCACCACCCACTAGGACAAATACTCCAACAAATACTTTTCCGGTAGTCTATTGTATGCCGTGTTACAGGCACTAACTTTTGTCAAATTTGTGAATGAACACAATCGCCTGTGTAAATATTACATGTTTCAATGTGTTCCAATATATGTATGAATGAAATTTGTCAAAAAAATAGGTGACTTATACTTAAGTGCACTCGTTAACCCGGAAAAGTAAATTGTGTAAATTGACAAATAAGAGACTGTCAATAAAACGTATCGGTCGATCTCTACGCTTGTTAGCTTGCTAGCTTCCTCTGTCGCAAGTGAACAAAAGTAATTTATGAAAGAAAGGGAGTGTTATTGCAGCTGGAACTACTGTAAAATCTGTAACTTCAAATCCAGGCTGAAAACAATTTGATTTAATTGTACATGTAACAACTGAAAGTATTTTACCTATACTATTTAATTGATTTTAATTAGATTTAATCCAGATTATGATTGTTTTTATGTTTAATAGTTTTATTTTTGCCTTCTTGTAAATTTCTGTGAAGCACTTTGACTTGCATTGTGTACAAATTGTGATCTATAAACATTTTTTTGCCTTGCCTACTTTTTTTCCCTTGCACTTTATACAACGCTGTGGCTAATTTATGGATTTTTTTTCCCAGGTTCACAAGCTACACATGGCGGCCAAAAAAAATATATATATTGCCTTGTCACATCAGACCGATAAAATTACAGAACTGGTCACGGTGGCCCGATGAAATGAAAACACAAAGAAAACCAAATAAAAAAAGTCCACCACACCTACATGATCATTTAATCAGCCATTTAGCGTGTTATGGACTCACCGTCATCGTGGAGAACAAGCAAGGGAACGCACAAGACACAGCCACAAAGCCGAAGATTATCCACTCGGCCAGCAAAAAAAGAAACGCACGAGGACAAATACTCCGACAAATACTTCTCCGGTAGTCTATTGTATGCCGTGTTACAGGCACTTACTTTTGTCAAATTTGTGAATGAACACAATCGCCTGTGTAAATATTACATGTTTCAATGTGTTCCAATATATGTACATAGTAAATTTGTCAAAAAACTAACTAGGTGACTTATACTCAAGTACACTCGTTAACCCGGAAAAGTAAATTGTGTAAATTGACAAATAAGAGACTGTCAATAAAACGTATCGGTCGATCTCTACGCTT
This sequence comes from Nerophis lumbriciformis, assembly GCF_033978685.3. Classification (NCBI taxonomy): domain Eukaryota; kingdom Metazoa; phylum Chordata; class Actinopteri; order Syngnathiformes; family Syngnathidae; genus Nerophis; species Nerophis lumbriciformis. The sequence goes on along the minus strand of NC_084571.2, from coordinate 39,800,857 downwards.
GTCAGCTTGCTAGCTTCCTCCGTCGCAAGTGAACAAAAGTAAATTTATGAAAGAAAGGGAGTGTTATTGCAGCTGGAACTACTGTACAATCTGTAACTTCAAATCCAGGCTGAAAACACTTTGATTTAATTGTACATGTAACAACTGAAAGTATTTTACCTATACTATTTAATTGATTTTTATTAGATTTAATCCAGATTATGATTGTTTTTATGTTTAATAGTTTTATTTTTGCCTTCTTGTAAATTTCTGTGAAGCACTTTGACTTGCATTGTGTACAAATTGTGATCTATAAACATTTTTTTGCCTTGCCTACTTTTTTTCCCTTGCACTTTATACAACGCTGTGGCTAATTTATGGATGGTTTTTCCCAGGTTCACAAGCTTCACATGGCGGCCAAAAAAATAAAACATTGCCTTGTCACATCAGACCGATAAAATTATAGAACTGGTCACGGTGGCCCGATGAAATGAAAACACAAAGAAAACCAAATTAAAAAAGTCCACCACACCTACATGATCATTTAATCAGCTATTTAGCGTGTTATGGACTCACCATCATCGTGGAAAACAAGCAAGGGAATGCACAAGACACAGCTACAAAACCTAAAATGATCCACTCGGATTATCGAATTGTGTAAATTGACAAATAAGAGACTGTCAATAAAACGCATCGGTCGATCTCTACGCTTGTCAGCTTGCTAGCTTCCTCCGTCGCAAGTGAACAAAAGTAATTTATGAAAGAAAGGGAGTGTTATTGCAGCTGGAACTACTGTAAAATCTGTAACTTCAAATCCAGGCTGAAAACACTTTGATTTAATTGTACATGTAACAACTGAAAGTATTTTACCTATACTTATGAATTGATTTAATCCAGATTAAGATTTTTATGTTTAATAGTTTTATTTTTGCCTTCTTGTAAATTTCTGTGAAGCACTTTGACTTGCATTGTGTACAAATTGTGATCTATAAACATTTTTTTGCCTTGCCTACTTTTTTTTCTAATTTATGGATTTTTTCCCAGGTTCACAAGCTACACATGGCGGCCAAAAATAAATAAATATTGCCTTGTCACATCAGACCGATAAAATCACAGAACTGGTCACGGTGGCCCGATGAAATGAAAACACAAAGAAAACCAAATAAAAAAAGTCCACCACACCTACATGATCATTTAATCAGCCATTTAGCGTGTTATGGACCCACCGTCATCGTGGAGAACAAGCAAGGGAACGCACAAGACACAGCCACAAAGCCGAAGATAATCCACTCGGCCAGCAAAAAAAAGAAACAGACGATGCACAGAATGTAAATCCACCACCCACTAGGACAAATACTCCGACAAATACTTCTCCGGTAGTCTATTGTATGCCGTGTTACAGGCAGTAACTTTTGTCAAATTTGTGAATGAACACAATCGCCTGTGTAAATATTACATGTTCCAATGTGTTCCAATATATGTACAAATGAAATTTGTCAAAAAAATAGGTGACTTATACTTAAGTGCACTCGTTAACCCGGAAAAGTAAATTGTGTAAATTGACGAAATAAGAGACTGTCAATAAAACGTATCGGTCGATCTCTACGCTTGTCATTTTACTAGCTTCCTCCGTTGCAAGTGAACAAAAGCAATTTATGAAAGAAAGGGAGTGTTCTTGCAGCTGGAACTACTGTAAAATCTGTAACTTCAAATTCAGGCTGAAAACACTTTGATTTAATTGTACATGTAACAACTGAAAGTATTTTACCTATACTATTTAATTGATTTTTATTAGATTTAATCCAGATTATGATTGTTTTTATGCTTAATAGTTTTATTTTTGCCTTCTTGTAAATTTCTGTGACCAATGAAATTACACAACTGGTCACGGTGGCCCGATGAAATGAAAACACAAAGAAAACCAAATAAAAAAAGTCCACCACACCTACATGATCATTTAATCAGCCATTTAGCGTGTTATGGACTCACCGTCATCGTGGAGAACAAGCAAGGGAACGCACAAGACACAGCCACAAAGCCGAAGATAATCCACAAGGCCAGCAAAAAAAGAAACAGACGACGCACAGAATGTAAATCCACCACCCACTAGGACAAATACGCCAACAAATACTTATCCGGTAGTCTATTGTATGCCGTGTTACAGGCACTAACTTTTGTCAAATTTGTGAATGAACACAATCGCCTGTGTAAATATTACATGTTTCAATGTGTTCCAATATATGTACAAATGAAATTTGTCAAAAAATGAGGTGACTTCTCGTTAACCCGGAAAAGTAAATTGTGTAAATTGACAAATAAGAGACTGTCAATAAAACGCATCGGTCGATCTCTACGCTTGTCAGCTTGCTAGCTTCCTCCGTCGCAAGTGAACAAAAGCAATTCATGAAAGAAAGGGAGTGTTATTGCAGCTGGAACTACTGTAAAATATGTAACTTCAAATCCAGGCTGAAAACACTTTGATTTAATTGTACATGTAACAACTGAAAGTATTTTACCTATACTATTTAATTGATTTAATCCAGATTAAGATTGTTTTTATGTTTAATAGTTTTATTTTTGCCTTCTTGTAAATTTCTGTGAAGCACTTTGACTTGCATTGTGTACAAATTGTGATCTATAAACTTTTTTTTGCCTTGCCTACTTTTTTTTTCTAATTTATGGATTTTTTTCCAGGTTCACAAGCTACACATGGCGGCCAAAAAAAAATAAAAATTGCCTTGTCACATCAGACTGATAAAATTACAGAACTGGTCACGGTGGCCCGATGAAATGAAAACACACAAAAAAACCAAATAAAAAAGTCCACCACACCTACATGATCACTTAATCAGCTATTTAGCGTGTTATGGACTCACCGTCATCGTGGAGAACAAGCAAGGGAACGCACAAGACACAGCCACAAAGCCTAAAATGATCCACTCGGATTATCGAATTGTGTAAATTGACAAATAAGAGACTGTCAATAAAACGCATCGGTCGATCTCTACGCTTGTCAGCTTGCTAGCTTACTCCGTTGCAAGTGAACAAAAGCAATTTATGAAAGAAAGGGAGTGTTATTGCAGCTGGAACTACTGTAAAATCTGCAACTTCAAATCCAGGCTGAAAACACTTTGATTTAATTGTACATGTAACAACTGAAAGTATTTTACCTATACTATTTAATTGATTTTAATTAGATTTAATCCAGATTATGATTGTTTTTATGTTCAATAGTTTTATTTTTGCCCTCTTGTAAATTTCTGTGAAGGACTTTGACTTGCATTGTGTACAAATTGTGATCTATAAAAAATTTTTTGCCTTGCCTACTTTTTTCCCCTTGCACTTTATTCAACGCTGTGGCTAATTTATGGATTTTTTTTCCCAGGTTCACAAGCTACACATGGCGGCCAAAAAAAAATAATTATTGCCTTGTCATATCAGACTGATAAAATCACAGAACTGGTCACGGTGGCCCGATGAAATGAAAACACAAAGAAAACCAAATAAAAAAAGTCCACCACATCTACATGATCATTTAATCAGCCATTTAGCGTGTTATGGACTCACCATCATCGTGGAAAACAAGCAAGGGAATGCACAAGACACAGCCACAAAGCCTAAGTTGACTCGGCCAGCAAAAAAAGAAACAGCCGCTGCACAGAATGTAAATCCACCACCCACTAGGACAAATACTCCAACAAATACTTTTCCGGTAGTCTATAGTATGCCGTGTTACAGGCACTAACTTTTGTCAAATTTGTGAATGAACACAATCGCCTGTGTAAATATTACATGTTTCAATGTGTTCCAATATGTACAATATACATTTGTCAAAAAATTAGGTGACTTATACTTAAGTGCACTCGTTAACCCGGAAAAGTAAATTGTTTAAATTGACAGATAAGAGACTGTCAATAAAACGCATCGGTCGATCTCTACGCTTGTCAGCTTGCTAGCTTCCTCCGTCGCAAGTGAACAAAAGTAATTTATGAAAGAAAGGGAGTGTTATTGCAGCTGGAACTACTGTACAATCTGTAACTTCAAATCCAGGCTGAAAACACTTTGATTTAATTGTACATGTAACAACTGAAAGTATTTTACCTATACTATTTAATTGATTTTTATTAGATTTAATCCAGATTAGGATTGTTTTTATGTTCAATAGTTTTATTTTTGCCTTCTTGTAAATTTCTGTGAAGCACTTTGACTTGCATTGTGTACAAATTGTGATCTATAAACATTTTTTTGCCTTGCCTACTTTTTTCCCCTTGCACTTTATTCAACGCTGTGGCTAATTTATGGATTTTTTTCCCCAGGTTCACAAGCTTCACATGGCGGCCAAAAAAAATAAATATTGCCTTGTCACATCAGACCGATAAAATTACAGAACTGGTCACGGCGGCCCGATGAAATGAAAACACAAAGAAAACCAAATAAAAAAAAGTCCACCACACCTGCATGATCATTTAATCAGCCATTTAGCGTGTTATGGACTCACCGTCATCGTGGAGAACAAGCAAGGGAACGCACAAGACACAGCTACAAAGCCTAAAATGATCCACTCGGATTATCGAATTGTGTAAATTGACAAATAAGAGACTGTCAATAAAAATCGGTCGATCTCTACGCTTGTCAGCTTGCTAGCTTCCTCCTTTGCAAGTGAACAAAAGTAATTTATGAAAGAAAGGGAGTGTTGTTGCAGCTGGAACTACTTTAAAATGTGCAACTTCAAATCCAGGCTGAAAACACTTTGACTTAATTGTACATGTAACAACTGAAAGTATTTTACCTATACTATTTAATTGATTTTAATTAGATTTAATCCAGATTATGATTGTTTTTATGTTTAATAGTTTTATTTTTGCCTTCTTGTAAATTTCTGTGACCAATGAAATTACACAACTGGTCACGGTGGCCCGATGAAATGAAAACACAAAGAAAACCAAATTAAAAAAGTCCACCAGACCTACATGATCATTTAATCAGCCATTTAGCGTGTTATGGACTCACCGTCATCGTGGAGAACAAGCAAGGGAACGCACAAGACACAGCCACAAAGCCGAAGATGATCCACTCGGCCAGCAAAAAAAAGAAACAGACGACGCACAGAATGTAAATCCACCACCCACGAGGACAAATACTCCGACAAATACTTCTCCGGTAGTCTATTGTATGCCGTGTTACAGGCACTAACTTTTGTCAAATTTGTGAATGAACACAATCGCCTGTGTAAATATTACATGTTTCAATGTGTTACAATATATGTACAATATACATTTGTTTAACCCGGAAAAGTAAATTGTGTAAATTGACAAATAAGAGACTGTCAATAAAACGCATCGGTCGATCTCTACGCTTGTCAGCTTGCTAGCTTCCTCCGTCGCAAGTGAACAAAAGTAATTTATGAAAGAAAGGGAGTGTTATTGCAGCTGGAACTACTGCAAAATCTGTAACTTCAAATCCAGGCTGAAAACACTTTGATTTAATTGTACATGTAACAACTGAAAGTATTTTACCTATACTATTTAATTTATTTTAATTAGATTTAATCCAGATTATGATTGTTTTTATGTTTAATAGTTTTATTTTTACCTTCTTGTAAATTTATGTGAAGCACTTTGACTTGCATTGTGTACAAATTGTGATCCATAAACATTTTTTTGCCTTGCCTACTTTTTTCCCCTTGCACTTTATACAACGCTGTGGCTAATTTATGGATTTTTTTTCCCAGGTTCACAAGCTTCACATGGCGGCCAAAAAAAGAAATATTGCCTTGTCACATCGGACCGATAAAATTATAGAACTGGTCACGGTGGCCCGATGAAATGAAAACACAAAGAAAACCAAATAAAAAAAGTCCACCACACCTACATGATCATTTAATCAGCTATTTAGCGTGTTATGGACTCACCATCATCGTGGAAAACAAGCAAGGGAATGCACAAGACACAGCTACAAAGCCTAAAATGATCCACTCGGATTATCGAATTGTGTAAATTGACAAATAAGAGACTGTCAATAAAAATCGGTCGATCTCTACGCTTGTCAGCTTGCTAGCTTCCTCCGTTGCAAGTGAACAAAAGTAATTCATGAAAGAAAGGGAGTGTTATTGCAGCTGGAACTACTGTAAAATCTGCAACTTCAAATCCAAGCTGAAAACACTTTGATTTAATTGTACATGTAACAACTGAAAGTATTTTACCTCCATCCATCCATTTTCTACCGCTTATTCCCTTTGGGGTCGCGGGGGGCGCTGGAGCCTATCTCAGCTACAATTGATTTTAATTCGATTTAATCCAGATTATCATTGTTTTTATGGTCAATAGTTTTATTTTTGCCTTCTTGTAAATTTCTGTGAAGCACTTTGACTTGCATTGTGTACAAATTGTGATCTATAAAAAATGTTTTTGCCTTGCCTACTTTTTTTCCCTTGCACTTTATTCAACGCTGTGGCTAATTTATGGATTTTTTCCCCCAGGTTCACAAGCTACACATGGCGGCCAAAAAAAATAAAATATTGCCTTGTCACATCAGACTGATAAAATTACAGAACTGGTCACGGTGGCCCGATGAAATGAAAACACAAAGAAAACCAAATAAAAAAAAGTCCACCACACCTACATGATCATTTAATCAGCCATTTAGCGTGTTATGGACTCACCGTCATTGTGGAGAACAAGCAAGGGAACGCACAAGACAAAGCAACAAAGCCGAAGATGATCCACTCGGCCAGCAAAAAAGGAAAACAGCCGCCGCACAGAATGTAAATCCACCACCCACGAGGAAAAATACTCCGACAAATACTTATCCAATAGTCTATTGTATGCCGTGTTACAGGCACTAACTTTTGTCAAATTTGTGAATGAACACAATCGCCTGTGTAAATATTACATGTTCCAATGTGTTCCAATATATGTACAAATGAAATTTGTCAAAAAAACAGGTGACCTTTACTTAAGTGCACTCGTTTACCCGGAAAAGTAAATTGTGTAAATTGACAAATAAGAGACTGTCAATAAAACGCATCGGTCGATCTCTATGCTTGTCAGCTTGCTAGCTTCCTCCGTCGCAAGTGAACAAAAGTAATTTATGAAAGAAAGGGAGTGTTATTGCAGCTGGAACTCATGTAAAATCTGAAACTTCAAATCCAGGCTGAAAACACTTTGATTTAATTGTACATGTAACAACTGAAAGTATTTTACCTATACTATTTAATTAATTTAATCCAGATTAGGATTGTTTTTATGTTTAACAGTTTTATTTTTGCCTTCTTGTAAATTTCTGTGAAGCACTTTGACTTGCATTGTGTACAAATTGTGATCTATAAACCTTTTTTTGCCTTGCCTACTTTTTTTCTAATTTATGGATTTTTTCCCAGGTTCACAAGCTACACATGGCGGCCAAAAAAAAATAAAAATTGCCTTGTCACATCAGACTGATAAAATTACAGAACTGGTCACGGTGGCCCGATGAAATGAAAACACAAAGAAAACCAAATAAAAAAAGTCCACCACACCTACATGATCATTTAATCAGCCATTTAGCGTGTTATGGACTCACCGTCATCGTGGAGAACAAGCAAGGGAACGCACAAGACACAGCCACAAAAGCCGAAGATAATCCACTCGGCCAGCAAAAAAAGAAACAGAAGACGCACAGAATGTAAATCCACCACCCACGACGACAAATACTCCGACAAATACTTCTCCGGTAGTCTATTGTATGCCGTGTTACAGGCACTAACTTTTGTCAAATTTGTGAATGAACACAATCGCCTGTGTAAATATTACATGTTTCAATGTGTTCCAATATATGTACAAATGAAATTTGTCAAAAAAATAGGTGACTTATACTTAAGTGCACTCGTTAACCCGGAAAAGTGAATTGTGTAAATAGACAAATAAGAGACTGTCAATAAAACGTATCGGTCGATCTCTACGCTTGTCAGCTTGCTAGCTTCCTCCGTCGCAAGTGAACACAAGTAATTTATGAAAGAAAGGGAGTGTTATTGCAGCTGGAACTACTGCAAAATCTGTAAGTTCAAATCCAGGCTGAAAACACTTTGATTTAATTGTACATGTAACAACTGAAAGTATTTTACCTATACTATTTAATTGATTTAATGCAGATTAGGATTGTTTTTATGTTTAATAGTTTTATTTTTACCTTCTTGTAAATTTCTGTGAAGCACTTTGACTTGCATTGTGTACAAATTGTGATCTATAAACATTTTTTTGCCTTGCCTAATTTTTTTCTAATTTATGGATTTTTTTCCCAGGTTCACAAGCTACACATGGCGGCCAAAAAAAAAATATATATTGCCTTGTCACATCAGACTGATAAAATTACAGAACTGGTCACGGTGGCCCGGTGAAATGAAAACACAAAGAAAACCAAATAAAAAAAGTCCACCACACCTACATGATCATTTAATCAGCCATTTAGCGTGTTATGGACTCACCGTCATCGTGGAGAACAAGCAAGGGAACGCACAAGACACAGCCACAAAGCCTAAGATGATCCACTCGGCCAGCAAAAAAAGAAACAGTCGCTGCACAGAATGTAAATCCACCACCCACTAGGACAAATACTCCAACAAATACTTCTCCGGTAGTCTATTGTATGCCGTGTTACAGGCACTAACTTTTGTCAAATTTGTGAATGAACACAATCGCCTGTGTAAATATTACATGTTTCAATGTGTTCCAATATATGTACAAATTAAATTTGTCTAAAAATTAGGTGACTTATACTTAAGTGCACTCGTTAACCTGGAAAAGTAAATTGTGTAAATTGACAAATAAGAGACTGTCAATAAAAATCGGTCGATCTCTACGCTTGTCAGCTTGCTAGCTTCTTCCGTCGCAAGTGAACAAAAGCAATTTATGAAAGAAAGGGAGTGTTATTGCAGCTGGAACTACTGTAAAATCTGTAACTTCAAATTCAGGCTGAAAACACTTTGATTTAATTGTACATGTAACAACTGAAAGTATTTTACCTATACTATTTAATTGATTTAATCCAGATTAGGATTGTTTTTATGTTTAATAGTTTTATTTTTGCCTTCTTGTAAATTTCTGTGAAGCACTTTGACTTGCATTATGTACAAATTGTGATCTATAAACATTTTTTTGCCTTGTCTACTTTTTTTTCTAATTCATGGATTTTTTCCCAGGTTCACAAGCTACACATGGCGGCCAAAAAAAAAAAATATTGCCTTGTCACATCAGACCGATAAAATTACAGAACTGGTCACGGCGGCCCGATGAAATGAAAACACAAAGAAAAGAAAATAAAAAAAGTCCACCACACCTACATGATCATTTAATCAGCCATTTAGCGTGTTATGGACTCACCGTCATCGTGGAGAACAAGCAAGGGAACGCACAAGACACAGCCACAAAAGCCGAAGATGATCCACTCGGCCAGCAAAAAAAAGAAACAGACGACGCACAGAATGTAAATCCACCACCCACTAGGACAAATACTCCAACAAATACTTTTCCGGTAGTCTATTGTATGCCGTGTTACAGGCACTAACTTTTGTCAAATTTGTGAATGAACACAATCGCCTGTGTAAATATTACATGTTTCAATGTGTTCCAATATATGTACAAATGAAATTTGTCAAAAAATGAGGTGACTTATACTTAAGTGCACTCGTTAACCCGGAAAAGTGAATTGTGTAAATTGACAAATAAGAGACTGTCAATAAAACTTATCGGTCGATCTCTACGCTTGTCAGCTTGCTAGCTTCCTCCGTCGCAAGTGAACAAAAGTAATTTATGAAAGAAAGGGAGTGTTATTGCAGCTGGAACTACTGTACAATCTGTAACTTCAAATCCAGGCTGAAAACACTTTGATTTAATTGTACATGTAACAACTGAAAGTATTTTACCTATACTATTTAATTGATTTAATCCAGATTAGGATTGTTTTTATGTTTAACAGTTTTATTTTTGCCTTCTTGTAAATTTCTGTGAAGCACTTTGACTTGCATTGTGTACAAATTGTGATCTATAAACATTTTTTTGCCTTGCCTAATTTTTTTCAAATTTATGGATTTTTTCCCAGGTTCACAAGCTACACGTGGCGGCCAAAAAAAAAAAAAAATTGCCTTGTCACATCAGACTGATAAAATTACAGAACTGGTCACGGTGGCCCGATGAAATGAAAACACAAAGAAAACCAATTTAAAAAAAGTCCACCACACCTACATGATCATTTAATCAGCCATTTAGCGTGTTATGGACTCACCGTCATCGTGGAGAACAAGCAAGGGAACGCACAAGACACAGCCACAAAAGCCGAAGATAATCCACTCGGCCAGCAAAAAAAGAAACAGAAGACGCACAGAATGTAAATCCACCACCCACGAGGACAAATACTCCAACAAATACTTTTTCGGTAGTCTATTGTATGCCGTGTTACAGGCACTAACTTTTGTCAAATTTGTGAATGAACACAATCGCCTGTGTAAATGTTCCAATGAGTTCCAATATATGTACAAATGAAATTTGTCAAAAAAATAGGTGACTTATACTTAGGTGCACTCTGTAGCCCGGAAATTAGGGTACTACCCCTTTAAAGACATTCTGCAAGTTATAATAGTTGTAATGTTTTTTGCTGTTTTTTGTGTACATGTTGGCAGATCTGCAAGTTTAGATAAGAAGGAACCACCGTTTTTTGCATCAAGTCCTGGGATAAACATATTAAATGTGCTCATGAAGACACAAAAAAGGGCCAAGAGACTTTAAATCCAAACCACTCCCGTGTGGTGGAATGAACATCTGCAGCTAAAAGTAGCATTATGAGCTTTAATATGAAGTTCCAAGCAGGCGTTCACATTAGACGGTGAAGGAACCTGCAGGTTGAAAATGACTCCTGTTAGGCTCCATTCCTTTTTCCACAAACCCGTCCTATCCTCCATCTCCATTGTTCTTCTTTCTGTTCACTCCTGCTCCTCGGCTCATGGCAATAAAGGCAAATTAGATACATTAATTAAAATTCAGCAGTACGATGCTGCAGGTCAGCATTTTTTTTTTTTTTTTTGTACACACACGTGTGCGCCCGAGTCCATCACAGAGAGAAAATATTTGTGCTTTGGGGGCTGGATGCACTTGCAATTGACTACTAATGCATTATTAATACTGTCTAAGGGGACACTTCAGATAGCAGGGAGATCATTCCCAAGAAAATGTAACACTTGCAGGTGTATGGCAACATGGACGAGTCCCAGAGGTCGTAAAATGCATAAAGCAGACAAAAATAAATAAATAATTAAAAAAAAAAATATATATATATATATATATATATATATATATATATATATATTCAACAAGAACAACATTAAATTGAGCTACAGCTGTATGAACAATATACGACAAATTATCTCAAACCACAACAAAACAATTGCAAATGAGCCGTCGGCCCCCGGACAGAGCGACTCCAAAACCAACAAAGGCTGCAACTGTCGAAAGAAACCTGATTGCCCTCTCAACGGGGGGTGCTTACAAACATCAGTTGTCTACCAATCTAAGGTAACACGCAAGGACATTAACACATCCGACACATATGTAGGATTAACCGAGGGAGAGTTTAAAACCAGATGGAACAATCACAAGGCTTCTTTCAGGAACCAAAACCTGCGGAATACCACAGAACTCAGCAAACACATTTGGGACCTCAAAGACAATAATGTTGAATATTCAATAACATGGCAAATTCTTGCATCCAGCACACCTTACAATAGTGGTAATAAAAGATGCAACCTATGCTTGAAAGAGAAACTGTTTATTATTTACCGTCCAGACCTGTCATCCCTCAACAAGCGCAGCGAAATTGTAACAGCATGCCGCCACAGACGGAAACACCTCCTAGGTAACACATGAGCCAATCACCACGCCCCTACGCCAGCCTGTACCCACCCACTCTGTGCCCTATATAAACCATGGTATGTGAATGCTCCCATTAAAATCTCCTGATGATTGAGGGAACCCCCCCTCATGAAACAGGCCTGTAGAGATGAAATAGTCTTGTGATTTTTTTTCCCACACATACATATATATATATATATATATATATATATATATATATATATATATATATATATATAATTAGATACAATGTTATAGGAATACATTTTCTAAACAAAGAAAGTGAATTATATTTATATAGCGTTTTTCTCTAGTGACTCAAAGGGCTTTTACATAGTGAAACCCAATATCTAAGTTCCATTTAAAGCAGTGTGGGTGGCACTGGGAGCAGGTGGGTAAAGTGCCTTGCCCAAGGACACGACGGCAGTGACTAGGATGGCGGAAGCAGGGATCGAACCTGAAACCCTCAGGTTGCTGGCACGGCCGTTTTACCAACCGAGCTATACCGCCCCACAGAGAAATAGACTTAATATTGAATTTTCTTGAGAAAATGTGTTGACAGTGTATATAATGTTAATGCGAAAAGTTGTAATGTTACACACAACTCATATTTTTTTGCAAATCTTATTGTATTACTATTATTGTAATGAAATGTTTTGAAGTCATGATTTTCCAGGAAAAAAAAGATTTTTATTTCAAAATGATATTTTTTATTTAAATAATGCATGCATATTACCATTTTTTTTAAATTCATTTTTTTATATATTTTTTTTTCAGGAATTATTTATTTATTTTGTTCCTGGAAAAAGATGTGATCTCATTAAATAAAGATTGATTTATTTTCCCTCAAAAATGTTGGAATGTTGATATAATTAAGTATTAATTATATGTATGTCTCGAATAAGTCTAAAAAAATAGCCCTCAGAGAGCCCATGCCACGCATTGTGTTTGAATTGGAATCTATAAACAAAAACTTGCCTGCTTTTTTTCTTTGCACTTTATACAACGCTGTGACTAATTGATAGATTTTCCAGGTTCACAAGCTTCACATGCCGGCAAAAAAAATGTGCCTTGTCACATCCGACCAATGAAATTACAGAACTGGTCACGGCGGCCCGATGAAATGAAAAACAAAGACAACCAAATAAAAAGTCCAACACACTTACACAATCTTTTAATCAGCCATTTAGCGTGTTATGGACTCACAATCATCGTGGAGAACAAGCAAGGACATTTGACAACTGAAATTATTTTATCTACTCTATTTAATTGATTTTAATTTGATTTCAATCTAGATTACGATTGTTGTTAAATGTATTTAATATTTTTACGTTTGCCTTCTTGTAATTTTCTGTGAATCACTTTGAATTGCATTGTGTACGAATTGCGATGTATTAAAAAAAAAAAACTTGCCTTGCTTACTTTTTTTCTTTGCACTTTATACAACGCTGTGGCTAATTTATGGATTTTTCCAGGTTCACAAGATTCACATGCCGGCAAAAAAAAAAAATGTGCCTTGTCACATCCGACCAATGAAATTACAGACCCAATAAAATGAAAAACAAAGAAAAAAACAAAGAAAAAGTCCAACACACTTACACAATCTTTTAATCAGCCATTTAGCATGTTATGGACTCACCCACATCGTAGAGAACAAGCAAGGACATTTGACAACTGAAAGTATTTTATCTACACTATTTGATTGATTTTAATTCGATTTCAAGATTATGATTGCTTTTATATTTATTTAATATTTTTAATTTTGCCTTCTTGTAATTTTCTGTGAATCACTTTGAATTGCATTGTGTACAAATTGCGATGTATTAAAATAAATAAATAAATACCTTGCTTACTTTTTTTCCCTTGCACTTTATACAACGATTTGGCTAATTTATGGATTTTTCCAGGTTCACAAGCTTCACATGCCGGCAAAAAAAATGTCCCTTGTCACATCCGACCAATGAAATTACAGAACTGGTCACGGCGGCCCAATAAAATGAAAAACTAAGAAAAAAACGAATAAAAAGTCCAACACACTTACACGATCTTTTAATCAGCCATTTAGCGTGTTATGGACTTACCGTCATCGTGGACAACAAGCAAGGACATTTGTCAACTGAAAGTATTTTATCTACACTGTTTAATTGATTTTAATTTGATTGTAATCTAGATTATGATTGTTTTTTTTGTTTATTGAATGTTTTTTTTGTTTTTTTTGCCTCGCATTGTGTACGAATTGGGATCTATAAACAAACTTGCCTTGCCTACTTTTTTTCCTTGCACTTCATACAACGCTGTGGCTAATTTATGGATTTTTCCAGCTTCACATGCCGGCAAAAAAAATAGTGCCTTGTCACATCCGACCAATGAAATTACAGAACTGTTCACGGCGGCCCGATGAAATGAAAAACAAAGACAACCAAATAAAAAGTCCAACACACTTATACGATCTTTTAATCAGCCATTTAGCGTGTTATGGACTCACCATCATTGTGGAGAACAAGCAAGGACATTTGACAACTGAAAGTATTTTATCTACACTATTTGATTGATTTTAATTTGATTTCAATCTAGATTATGATTGTTTTATAATTAATATGTATATTTTTGCCTTCTTGTAAATTTCTGTGAAGCACTTTGACTCGCATTGTGTACAAATTGTGATCTATATATAAAAAATAAATAAAAAATGCCACGCCTACTTTTTCTTCCTCGCACTTGATACAACGCTGTGGCTGAGAATATAATATAGGCTCCAGTTTACACGAGGACCACTTTATTTACGTTCTTTCAAAAACCTCCGCAACGTGACATCACTTCCGCTCTTAGCGCCTTCAAAATAAGAGCTCAAGGCATATACTGTATAACAGCGCATAACAGGAACTTAACATCACAAAAAGTCAGACACACTTACACAATCTTTTAATCGGCCATTTAGCGTGTTATGAACTCACCCACATCGTAGAGAACAAGCAAGGACATTTGACAACTGAAATTATTTTATCTACACTATTTGATTGATTTTAATTTGATTTCAATCTAGATTATGATTGTTTTATATTTAATATGTTTATTTTTGCCTTCTTGTACATTTCTGTGAAGCACTTTGACTCGCATCGTGTACAAATTGTGATCTACATATAAAAAATAAATAAACAATGCCACGCCTACTTTTTCTTCCTCGCACTTGATACAACGCTGTGGCTGAGAATATAATATAGGCTCCAGTTTACACGAGGACCACTTTATTTACTTCTTTCAAAAACCTCCGCAACGTGATATCACTTCCGCTCTTAGCGCCTTCAAAATAAGAGCTCAAGGCATATACTGTATAACAGCGCATAACAGGAACTTAACATCACAAAAAGTCCGACACACTTACACAATCTTTTAATCGGCCATTTAGCGTGTTATGGACTCACCCACATCGTAGAGAACAAGCAAGGACATTTGACAACTGAAATTATTTTATCTACACTATTTGATTGATTTGAATTTGATTTCAATCTAGATTATGATTGTTTTATATTTAATATGTTTATTTTTGCCTTCTTGTACATTTCTGTGAAGCACTTTGACTTGCATTGTGTACAAATTGTGATCTATATATAAAAAATAAATAAAAAATGCCACGCCTACTTTTTCTTCCTCGCACGTGATACAACGCTGTGGCTGAGAATATAATATAGGCTCCAGTTTACACGAGGACCACTTTATTTAGCTTCTTTCAAAAACCTCCGCAACGTGACATCACTTCCGCTCTTAGCGCCTTCAAAATAAGAGCTCAAGGCATATACTGTATAACAGCGCATAACAGGAACTTAACATCACAAAAAGTCCGACACACTTACACAATCTTTTAATCGGCCATTTAGCGTGTTATGAACTCACCCACATCGTAGAGAACAAGCAAGGACATTTGACAACTGAAATTATTTAATCTACACTATTTGATTGATTTTAATTTGATTTCAATCTAGATTTTGATTGTTTTATATATAATATGTTTATTTTTGCCTTCTTGTACATTTCTGTGAAGCACTTTGACTCGCATCGTGTACAAATTGTGATCTATATATAAAAAATAAATTAAAAAATGCCACGCCTACTTTTTCTTCCTCGCACTTGATACAACGCTGTGGCTGAGAATATAATATAGGCTCCAGTTTACACGAGGACCACTTTATTTACCTTCTTTCAAAAACCTCCGCAACGTGACATCACTTCCGCTCTTAGCGCCTTCAAAATAAGAGCTCAAGGCATATACTGTATAACAGCGCATAACAGGAACTTAACATCACAAAAAGTCCGACACACTTACACAATCTTTTAATCGGCCATTTAGCGTGTTATGAACTCACCCACATCGTAGAGAACAAGCAAGGACATTTGACAACTGAAATTATTTTATCTACACTATTTGAGTGATTTTAATTTGATTTCAATCTAGATTATGATTGTTTTATACTTAATATGTTTATTTTTGCCTTCTTGTACATTTCTGTGAAGCACTTTGACTCACATCGTGCACAAGTTGTGATCTATAAATAAAAAATAAATAAACAATGCCACGCCTACTTTTTCTTCCTCACACTTGATACAACGCTGTGGCTGAGAATATAATATAGGCTCCAGTTTACACGAGGACCACTTTATTTACATTCTTTCAAAAACCTCCGCAACGTGACATCACTTCCGCTCTTAGCGCCTTCAAAATAAGAGCTCAAGGCATATACTGTATAACAGCGCATAACAGGAACTTAACATCACAAAAAGTCCGACACACTTACACAATCTTTTAATTGGCCATTTAGCGTGTTATGAACTCACCATCATTGTGGAGAACAAGCAAGGACATTTGACAACTGAAATTATTTTATCTCCACTATTTGATTGATTTTAATTTGATTTCAATCTAGATTATGATTGTTTTATATTTAATATGTTTATTTTTGCCTTCTTGTAAATTTCTGTGAAGCACTTTGACTCGCATTGTGTACAACTTGTGATTTATATATAAAAAATAAATAAAAAATGCCACGCCTACTTTTTCTTCCTCGCACTTGATACAACGCTGTGGCTGAGAATATAATATAGGCTCCAGTTTACACGAGGACCACTTTATTTACCTTCTTTCAAAAACCTCCGCAACGTGACATCACTTCCGCTCTTAGCGCCTTCAAAATAAGAGCTCAAGGCATATACTGTATAACAGCGCATAACAGGAACTTAACATCACAAAAAGTCCAACACACTTACACAATCTTTTAATCGGCCATTTAGCGTGTTATGAACTCACCCACATCGTAGAGAACAAGCAAGGACATTTGACAACTGAAAGTATTTTATCTACACTATTTGATTGATTTTAATTTGATTTCAATCTAGATTATGATTGTTCTATATTTAATATGTTTATTTTTGCCTTCTTGTAAATTTCTGTGAAGCACTTTGACTTTCATTGCGTACAAATTGTGATCTATATATAAAAAATAAATAAAAAATGCCACGCCTACTTTTTCTTCCTCGCACTTGATACAACGCTGTGGCTGAGAATATAATATAGGCTCCAGTTTACACGAGGACCACTTTATTTACCTTCTTTCAAAAACCTCCGCAACGTGACATCACTTCCGCTCTTAGCGCCTTCAAAATAAGAGCTCTAGGCATATACTGTATAACAGCGCATAACAGGAACTTAACATCACAAAAAGTCCGACACACTTACACAATCTTTTAATCGGCCATTTAGCGTGTTATGGACTCACCCACATCGTAGAGAACAAGCAAGGACATTTGACAACTGAAATTATTTTATCTACACTATTTGATTGATTTGAATTTGATTTCAATCTAGATTATGATTGTTTTATATTTAATATGTTTATTTTTGCCTTCTTGTAAATTTCTGTGAAGCACTTTGACTCGCATTGTGTACAAATTGTGATCTATATATAACAAATAAATAAAAAATGCCACGCCTACTTTTTCTTCCTCGCACTCGATACAACGCTGTGGCTGAGAATATAATATAGGCTCCAGTTTACACGAGGACCACTTTATTTACATTCTTTCAAAAACCTCCGCAACGTGACATCACTTCCGCTCTTAGCGCCTTCAAAATAAGAGCTCAAGGCATATACTGTATAACAGCGCATAACAGGAACTTAACATCACAAAAAGTCCGACACACTTACACAATCTTTTAATCGGCCATTTAGCGTGTTATGAACTCACCCACATCGTAGAGAACAAGCAAGGACTTTTGACAACTGAAAGTATTTTATCTACACTATTTGATTGATTTTAATTTGATTTCAATCTAGATTATGATTGTTTTATAATTAATATGTTTATTTTTTCCTTCTTGTACATTTCTGTGAAGCACTTTGACTCGCATCGTGTACAAATTGTGATCTATATATAAAAAATAAATAAAAAATGCGACGCCTTCTTTTTCTTCCTCACACTTGATACAACACTGTGGCTGAGAATATAATAT
>NC_084571.2:39767500-39777500 GCF_033978685.3 Nerophis lumbriciformis | reverse complement strand
GTAATAATTTTATCAGAAAATATTGCAGTATTACAGAAACAGAAAGCATATGAGAAATTGTTCCCAATTGTATAAAAAAAAAGCTGACACATTGTAAAAAATACACTTTTAGTTATTTATTTTTTATTTATTTTTTTCGGTTTGTAATTGTTTTTTAATCTTCATTATTTACTTCAAGTTATTACAGTATGTCTCTGTACACATATTTATTTTACTTTTTATTAATTTTGGCCAAAGGGGGTGCATTTCAATTTCTTACACACACTTGTTATTTCATATGTTGACCAGAGGGGGGCGCACTTTTAAAAGCGACACACAGTTAATGTGAAAGATCCCTCCTTTTTGGGACCACCCTTATTTTGTTAGATGTCACCATATATATATACATTGCTGCCTTTGCACCTGTCAATCTTTACTTTCCTATGCACATTAAATCAACAAAAAAAATCCTGACTTTGGAGCAATGTTCACAGATTCTAGTATTTGGCTCTCTATTAGATGCAATGTTATTGGGACCATTTCCTTCTTCATGTCTCAAGAAGGGTATACATACAAGAACACACACACACACACACACACACACACACACACACACACACACACACACACACACACACACGCTTAATCAAGTGCTTCTTCCAGCCTGCTCAGCAAGTCGATACACTTACAAGCATCATAGCGCAGCTCACATGTAAATAATATGACACGCAATACAAAGAGTGGTCAGGGATGCAGCGTGTGCAATATATAAATAAATATATATATAATAATACATCAGCACCACGCGCTAGGAGCAAGTGGTTGAAGACCTACCTTGCGAGGACAGGGCCACGTTACTGAGGGCCACAGTGCACAGCAAGGCGATCCAGGCCATGATGGATGCTGAAGGTGGTCAGCAAGGCACAGGTGATGACTTCTTCAGCGTATATCCTCTTTGTGCACAACAACCTGAGAGATAGATGGAGAGAAACATTTATTTATAAGGCGCTTTTCATACATAAAATAAATGCAAAGTTAAAAACAATACCCCAATGACCCATATCCCCCATTATCACATACGTACACACAGATTGACATACCAAACACAAATGCAAACACACAACACACACACATATGCAACTATATGGACCAATGACGGCCGAGTACAGAGGAGCCGTGTGAGTAAACACTATCACATCTGCACCAGGAGGTCATCTGACCATGGCCACCAGGACGCTGACACAAAAGCGCCCCCACAAGCACATCTGAGAAAAGTTGGAGAAAAGAAATAATACAACTTGTAAAATAGTAAGAACCACGTGTAGAGATAAAGAATAAAATACAAGTAAGACATATGGAGATTAATAGAGGGAAAAACAAAAAAACAACATAAAAACAACAACATAAAAATAGAATTAAGGTGGGGGGTGTGTCAGTGGAAGGTGTAGGGTGTGTCAGTGGAAGGTGGAGGGTGTGTCAGTGGAATTATTCACATGTGAATAATGCTGTATAATCAACTGTACAGTATTTACATTATTCACATGTGAATAATATAAATACAGTCTATTATACAGCATTATTCACATGTGAACAGAGGTGGGTAGAGTAGCCAGAAATTGTACTCAAGTAAGAGTACTGTTACTTTAGAGATTTATTACTCAAGTAAAAGTAAGGAGTAGTCACCCAAATATTTACTTGAGTAAAAGTAAAAAGTATGATGTGAAAAAACTACTCAAGTACTGAGTAACTGATGAGTAACATACACACTTGTATCATATATATATATATATATATATATATATATATATATATATATATATATATATATATATATATATATATATATATATATATATATATATATATATATATATATATATACATACATATATATACATTGATATATACAGTATATAATTTTTAAGTATTTATTTTGCTGTTTTTGTTTACATGTTAAAGGTGTTTTAATGAATATACAAGCATGTTTAACATTATAGATTCCTTTCTTTCATGAAGACTAGAATATAAGTTAGTGTATTACCTGATTCTGATGACATGCATTGATTGTAATCAGACAGTAGTGATGATAACGTCCACGTTTTCAAATGGAGGAGAAGAAAAGTTCCTCCTTTCTGTCCAATACCACATGAAAGTGGTGGGTTTTTTGGCATCTTATTTGTCCAGCTTCCATATTCGTTTTTATACACTTTACAAGAAAAATATTGGCGTCAAACTCCGTAGCTTGCTAGCTTGTTTGCGCTGGCTTTCGGAGACTCTTATTTTGAAAGCGCAGGCGCGATGGCGCGGCACTTTTATTGTGAAAACAGGAACGTCCTCATGTGCGGTCAGTCTTGAGGCTTTTGACGGTACGGTTGAAATAAAACAAGTATCTTTTTTCCCTCACACTTTTTATTGATTGATTGGAACACCCCAATAAGTTTTTCAACTTGTTTAAGTCAGGTCATGTGACCACCTGGCTCTGTTTGATTGGTCCAACGTCACCAGTGACTGCATCTGATTGGTGGAACGGAGTGAAACGTCACCAGTAAGGCAGGCACTATGAAGGTCTGTCTGACAGACCAAAACAAACAAAGCGTGCATTAACAGATCGATAAAAATTAGTAGCGAGTAGCGAGCTGAATGTAGATAAAAGTAGCGGAGTAAAAGTAGCGTTCCTTCTCTATAAATATACTTAAGTAAAAGTAAAAGTATGTTGCACTAAAACTACTCTTAGAAGTACAATTTATCCCAAAAGTTACTCAAGTAGATGTAACGGAGTAAATGTAGCGCGTTACTACCCACCTCTGCATGTGAATAATATACATACACTCTATTATACAGCATTATTCCCATGTGAATAATGCTGTATAATTGACTGTATGCACATGTGAATCATATAAATACAGTCTATTATACAGCATTATTCACATGTGAATCATATAAATACAGTCTTTTATACAACATTATTCACATGTGAATAATATAAATACAGTCTATTATACAGCATAATTCACATGTGAATAATATAAATGCAGTCTATTATACAGCATTATTCACATGTGAATCATATAAATACAGTCTATTATACAGCGTTATTCACATGTGAATAATATAAATGAAGTCTATTATACAGCATTATTCACATGTGAATAATATAAATACAGTCTATTATACAGCATTATTCACATGTGAATAATATAAATACAGTCAATTATACAGCATTATTCACATGTGAATAATATAAATACAGTCTATTATACAGCATTATACACATGTGAATAATATAAATACAGTCTATTATACAGCATTATTCACATGTGAATCATATAAATACAGTCTATTATACAGCGTTATTCACATGTGAATAATATAAATGAAGTCTATTATACAGCATTATTCACATGTGAATAATATAAATACAGTCTATTATACAGCATTATTCACATGTGAATAATATAAATACAGTCAATTATACAGCATTATTCACATGTGAATAATATAAATACAGTCTATTATACAGCATTATACACATGTGAATAATATAAATACAGTCTGCCCAAGTACAGTCGAAACAAAACAAAGTTGTATCATCTGCAAATAATACTAACTTTAAGTCCTTTGTAACTTTTACAAATGTCATTTATATAGACATTGAACAATTATGGTCCCAGTATTGATCCCTGAGGCACGCCACAAGATATTTTTCCCTCTGTGAAGGCGTGTTCACCTAACTTCACGTATTGCTTCATGTTGGTTAAGGAGCTTCTTTCCCAGTTCAATACCAACCCTCTGATGCCATACCTTTCTAATTTATTAAGATGTTTTGATTAATTGTGTCAAATGCTTTTATTAAATTCATAAACTCTGCAGCATGTTTACTATTCATTGCGTTTCTGATCTCTTCCGTTATTTGGATTAATGCCATTGATGTTGAGATGTTGGCTCTGTGTCCGTATTGGTTGTCTGTGAGTCTTTATTTGTATTTATGAATTTGTCTAATCTGTTGTTAAACAATTTTTCAATTTTTTTTAGAAAATTGTGGAAGTAGAGAAGCAGGTCTGATGTTTTTAAACTGGTGTTTGTCTCCAGTCTTATAGATTGGTAGGACTTTTGCTATTTTCATTGTTAGGTAAACAATAATAGGTCCCTCTTAAAGCTACAGACACACAAAACGGTGTTTACTGAAAGCACTTGTAAAGTGTCTAAACTCCAGCATCAAGGCTAGTTTTTGGACAACACACCTCTTTCACAGTGTGTGTGTGTGTGTGTGTGTTCTTGTATGTTTACCCTTCTTGAGACATGAAGAAGGAAAAGTGTCTTCCATATGAGGAGGTGTGAACAAGTGATGACATAAATCATGGTCCCAATAACATTGCATCTAATAGACAATGTCTCATTTGCACCCCTGCTGGTGACATCTATCAACAAGAGGGTGGTCCCAACAAAGAGGGATTTTTCAAATTAAATGTCTGTCACTTTTAAAAAAGTCAACATATGAAATAACAAGTGTGTGTAAGAAATTGAAAATGCGCCCCCTTTGACCATTTTTTTTTTTAAATAAATAAATATGTATATAGAGAGAAACTCTAATAACTTGAGGTAAATAATGAAGATTAAAAAACAATTATAAAGAAAACATTCAAAAAAATACAAATTAACTAAAAGTAGTCTTTTTCTCACAATGTGTCAACTTTTTTCCTGATAAAATTGGGAACAATTTCTCATATGTATTCTGTTTCTGTAATATTGCAATATTTTCTCGTAAAATTATGACTTTTTTAATGTAAAATTATGACTTTTTTAGTGTAAAATTATCACTTTTTAATGAAACATTTTGACATTTTTGCTGTTCTTGTAAAACTGAAATTTTTGGAGTAAAATTATGACTTTTGTCATAATTTTGCAGAGCAAAATTCCGATTATTATTATAATATTGCCAACATTTTAAAGTTTTCTTTTAAAACTGTTACGTTGGTCGAGTAAAATGACAACTCTTTTCATAAAATTGCCAACATTTTAAGCTTTTCTTGTAAAATTGCGACTGTTATTGAGTAAAATTCCTACTTTTAAAATAAAATATCACAAATGTTCAGTTTTTTTGTAAAATTTTGACTTGCGTTGAGTAAAATCACAACTTTTATTATAATACTGCCAAAATTCTATGTTTTTCTTGTGAAATTGTGACATTTTTCTTGTGAAATTCCAACTCATTTTTCACAACAAGCTTTTTTTATATTTGCATAATATGTACATATTATTAATGTTGTAAATACATATCTTTATATATCTCGAAAGGGTGGTCCTAAAGAGGTAGGCATTTTTCTCAGGTCTCAAGAAGGTAACACATTCAAGAGAGTGTGTGCGTGTGTGTGTGTGTTTGTGTGTGTGTGTGTGTGTTTTCTTGTATTTTCTACCCTTCTTGAGACATGAAGAAGAAAAAGTAGCTTCCATATGAGGAGGTGTGAACAAGTGATGACATAAATCATGGTCCCAATAGTATTGCTTTTAAAAGGTCAACATATGAAATAACAAGTGTGTGTAAGAAATTGAAAATGCGCCCCCTTTGGCCAATTTTACTTCATTTTTTAAATGTATATAGAGAGAAACTCTAATAACTTGAGGTATATAATGAAGATTAAATAACAATTATTAAGAAAACATTCAAAAAAATATAAATGAACTAAAAGTAGTCTTTTTTCACAAAGTGTCGACTTTTTTCTTATAAAATTGGGAACAATTTCTCATATTCTTTCTGTTTCTGTAACACTGCAATATTTTCTCGTAAAATTATTACTTTTTTATGTGAAATTATTACTTTTTAATGCATTTGTCATATAGAATTCTGACTTTTCACAATATTGTAAATTTGTTTGTTGTTCTTGCAAAAAAGCGACAATTTTTGAGTAAAATTATGACTTTTGTCATAATTTTGCAGAGTAAAATTCCGATTATTGTTATGATAATGCCAACATTTTAAAGCTTTCTATTAAAATTGTTACGTTGGTCGAGTAAAATTACTTCTCTTTTCATAAAAGTGCCAACATTTTAAGCTTTTCTTGTAAAATTGCAACTGTTATTAAGTAAAATTCCTACTTTTAAAATAATATATCACAAATGTTCAGTTTTTTTAGTAAAATTTTGACTTGCGTTGAGTAAAATCACAACTTTTATTATAATACTGCCAAAATTCTAAGTTTTTCTTGTGAAATTGTGACCTTTTTCTTGTGAAATTCCAACTCATTTTTCACAACAAGCTTTTTTTATATTTGCATAGTATGTATATATTATTAATGTTGTAAATACACTTCTTTATATATCTAGAAAGGGTGGTCCTAAAGAGGTAGACATTTTTCTCAGGTCTCAAGAAGGTAACACATTCAAGAGAGTGTGTGTGTGTGTGTGTGTGTGTGTGTGTGTGTGTGTGTGTGTGTGTGTGTGTGTGTGTGTGTGTGTGTGTGTGTTTTCTTGTATTTTCTACCCTTCTTGAGACATGAAGAAGAAAAAGTAGCTTCCATATGAGGAGGTGTGAACAAGTGATGACATAAATCATGGTCCCAATAGTATCGCTTTTAAAAGGTAAACATATGAAATAACAAGTGTGTGTAAGAAATTGAAAATGCGCCCCCTTTGGCCAATTTTATTTAATTTTTTAATAAATAAACATGTATATAGAGAGAAACTCTAATAACTTGAGGTAAATAATGAAGATTAAAAAACAATTATAAAGAAAACATTCAAAAAAATACAAATGAACTAAAAGTAGTCTTTTTTTTCACAAAGTGTTGACTTTTTTCTTATAAAATTGGGAACAATTTCTCATATTCTTTCTGTTTCTGTAATACTGCAATATTTTCTCGTAAAAATGATTACTTTTTTTATGTGAAATTATTACTTTTTAATGCAAAATGGTGAAATTTGTCACATAAAATTCTGACTTTTATTACAATATTGTCAATTTTTTGTTGTTGTTCTTGCAAAATAGCGACAATTTTTGAGTAAAATGACTTTTGTCATAATTTTGCCGAGTAAAATTCCGATTATTGTTATAATAATGCCAACATTTTAAAGCTTTCTATTAAAATTGTTACGTTGGTCGAGTAAAATAACGACTCTTTTCATAAAATTGCCAATACAATTCCTACTTTTAAAATAATATATCACAAATGTTCAGTTTTTTTTGTAAAATTTTGACTTGCGTTGAGTAAAATCACAACTTTTATTATAATACTGCCAAAATTCAAAGTTTTTCTTGTGAAATTGTGACCTTTTTCTTGTGAAATTCCGACTCATTTTTCACAACAAGCTTTTTTTATATTTGCATAGTATGTATATATTTTTAATGTTGTAAATACACTTCTTTATATATCTAGAAAGGCTGGTCCTAAAGAGGGAGGCATTTTTCTCAGGTCTCAAGAAGGTAACAAATACAAGAGTGCGTGTTCGTGTGTGTGTGTGTGTGTGTGTGTGCGTGTGTGTGTGTGTGTGTGTGTGTGTGTGTGTGTGTGTTCTTGTATTTTCCACCCTTCTTGAGACATGAAAGAAAACTAGCTTCCATATGAGGAGGTGTGAACAAGTGATGACATAAATCATGGTCCCAATAGTGTCGCTTTTGAAAGGTCAACATATGAAATAACAAGTGTGTGTAAGATATTGAAATGCGCTCCCTTTGGCCAAAATTTCTTAAAAATAAATAAATAAATATTTATATAGAGACATATTGTAATAAATTGAAGTAAATAATGAAGTTTAAAAACCAATTAAAAAAAAAAAATACAAATTAACTAAAAGCAGTCTTTTTTTCACAATGTGTCGACTTTTTTCTGATAAAATTGGGAACAATTTCTCATATTCTTTCTGTTTTTGTAATACTGCAATATTTTATTGTACAATTATGACTTTTTTATGTAAAATTATGACTTTTTAATGTAAAAATATAACTTTTTAATGTAAAATTATCACTTTTTAATGCAAAATGGTGACATTTGTGATATAAAATTCGGACTTTTATCACAATAGTGCCCATTTTTTTGCTGTTATGTTAAATGTTTATTGTAAAGTTGCCACTGTAATCGAGTAAAATTCCAACTTTTATCATAATATTGCACAAATGTTCAGTTTTTCTTGTAAAAATGTGCCCTGCGTTGAGTAAAATGACGACTTTTATTATAATACTGTCAAAATTCAACATTTTTCTTGTGAAATTGTGACCTTTTTCTTGTGAATTTACGACTCATTTTTCACAACACGCTTTTTTTATATTTGCATAGTATGTATATATTATTAATGTTGTAAATACACTTCTTTATATATCTAGAAAGGCTGGTCCTAAAGAGGTAGGCATTTTTCTCAGGTCTCAAGAAGGTAACAAATACAAGAGTGAGTGTGTGTGTGTGTGTGTGTGTGTGTGTGTGTGTGTGTGTGTGTGTGTGTGTGTGTTCTTGTATTTTCACCCTTCTTGAGACATGAAGGAAAACTAGCTTCCATATGAGGAGGTGTGAACAAGTGATGACAAAAATCATGGTCCCAATAGTTTCCCTTTTGAAAGGTCAACATATGAAATAACAAGTGTGTGTAAGATATTGAAATAAGCCCCCTTTGCCCAAAATTAATTTAAAAAAGATAAATAAATATGAATATAGAGACATACTGTAATAACTTGAAGTAAATAATAAAGATTAAAAACCAATTACAAACAAAAAATTACAAATGAACTAAAAGCAGTCTTTTTCTCACATTGTGTCGACGTTTTTGTTATAAAATTGGAAACAATTTCTCATTTTCTTTCTGTTTCTGTAGTAGTGCAATATTTTCTTGTAAAATTATGACTTTTTTATGTAAAATTATGACTTTTCAATGTAAAATTATAACTTTTTAATGTAAAATTATCACTTTTTAATGCAAAATGGTGACAATTGTGATATAAAATTCGGACTTTTATCACAATATTGCCCATTTTTTTGATGTTCTTGTACTTTGAGTAAAATTCCGATTATTGTTATAATATTGCCAACATTTCAAAGTTTTCTTTTAAAATTGTTACGTTGGTCGAGTAAAATTACGACTCTTTTCATAAAATTGCCAAAATGTTAAGCTTTTCTTGTAAAATTACGACTGTAATCGGGCAAAATTCCAACTTTTATCATAATATTGCACAAATGTTCAGTTTTTCTTGTAAAAATGTGCCTTGCGTTGAGTACAATGACGACTTTTATTATAATACTGTCAAAATTCTAAGTTTTTCTTGTGAAATTGTGACAATTTTCTTGTGAA
The DNA here is from genome assembly GCF_033978685.3 of Nerophis lumbriciformis. Lineage (NCBI taxonomy): Eukaryota > Metazoa > Chordata > Actinopteri > Syngnathiformes > Syngnathidae > Nerophis > Nerophis lumbriciformis. Next base: position 39,768,251 of record NC_084571.2, on the reverse strand, counting down.
ATTCCAACTCATTTTTCACAACAAGCTTTTTTTATATTTGCATAGTATGTATATATTATTAATGTTGTAAATACACTTCTTTATATATCTAGAAAGGGTGGTCTTAAAGAGGTAGGCATTTTTCTCAAGTCTCAAGAAGGTAACAAATACAAGAGAGAGTGTGTGTGTGTGTGTGTGTGTGTGTGTGTGTGTGTGTGTGTGTGTGTGTGTGTGTGTGTGTGTGTGTGTGTGTGTGTGTGTGTTCTTGTATTTTCCACCCTTCTTGAGACATGAAGGAAAAATAGCTTCCATATAAGGAGGTGTGAACAAGTGATGACATAAATCATGGTCCCAATAGTGTCGCATTTGAAAGGTCAACATATGAAATAACAAGTGTGTGTAAGATATTGAAATAAGCCCCCTTTTCCCAAAATTAATTAAAAAAATTAAAATAAATATGAATATAGAGACATACTGTAATAACTTGAAGTAAATAATGAAGTTTAAAAACCAATTAAAAAAAAAAAATACAAATGAACTAAAAGCAGTCTTTTTCTCACAATGTGTCGACTTTTTTCTTATAAAATTGGGAACAATTTCTCAAATTCTTTCTGTTTCTGTAATACTGCAATATTTTCTCGTAAAATTATTACTTTTTTATGTAAAATTATGACTTTTAAATGTAAAATTATAACTTTTTAATGCAAAATGGTGACATTTGTGTTATAAAATTCGGACTTTTATCACAATATTGCCCATTTTTTTGCTCTTT
>NC_084571.2:39752500-39762500 GCF_033978685.3 Nerophis lumbriciformis | reverse complement strand
AAGAAAAAGGCTTTCTATTTGGCGAGCACAAGGTGGTCGGACGGATTGATGGATTAAAGCAAACAAAGGCGCGACAAGAGGAAGAAAAGAGGCTGCGTGAGTAAATAGCCAACACATGAATGAGGTGAGGAAGTGCTTTTGGCTAACAATAAAACATCAGAGTGAGTCAGCAGACCTCAACGCCATCCTTTTTACCCCTTAGAATAGTACAATTAATAACATAAACCTACACAACTTTTTTCAGTTTAATTTAAAAAAAAAAAGGAAAACGGATCAGATCCGTCTACCTTCTGTTCATTCTAGTTCCAATTCTGAAACACAAATCAAAAAACATAATAAGGGCCGTTTTTTTTAATTTTTATTGTATAGGGTAGATTTTAAAACACACAAAAAAAAGGTTGATTTTCATTAAAAATTTGCCATAAAATTGGATTTTGTGATGTTTTCCTTTTATGGATTTTTATTTTTCCAGATAAACACAAAAATGTAATATATGTTCATCCAAAATGCAAAAATGCGTACATAATTTGTATTCCTGCTGTAGGAGCACTTGCATTCAGAGGAGGAGCTACACCATGTTTGGATAACAAAATTGTATATATGTATATATATATATATATGTATGTGTGTGAAAAAAAATCACAAGACTATTTCATCTCTACAGGCCTGTTTCATGAGGGGGGGTACCCTCAATCATCAGGAGATTTTAATGGGAGCATTAAAAAATTAAAAAAAATCTCCTGATGATTGAGGGTACCCCCCCTCATGAAACAGGCCTGTAGAGATGAAATAGTCTTGTGATTTTTTTTTCACACACATACATATATTGCGCTCTACTACGGTATCGAGCACTATTTTTTGGATAACCTTATTAAGACATATATATATATATATATATATATATATATATATATATATATATATATATATATATATATATATATGTATGTGTGGGAAAAAAATCACAAGACTATTTCATCTCTACAGGCCTGTTTCATGAGGGGGGGTACCCTCAATCATCAGGAGATTTTAATGGGAGCATTCGCATACCATGGTTTATATAGGGCACAGAGTGGGTGGGTACAGGCTGGCCTAGGGGCGTGGTGATTGGCTCATGTGTTACCTAGGAGGTGTTTCCGTCTATGGCGGCATGCTGTTACAATTTCGCTGCGCTTGTTGAGGGATGACAGGTCTGGACGGTAAATAATAAACAGTTTCTCTTTCAAGCATAGGTTGCATCTTTTATTACCACTATTGTAAGGTGTGCTGGATGCAAGAATTTGCCATGTTATTGAATATTCAACATTATTGTCTTTGAGGTCCCAAATGTGTTTGCTGAGTTCTGTGGTATTTCGCAGGTTTTGGTTCCTGAAAGAAGCCTTGTGATTGTTCCATCTGGTTTTGAATTCTCCCTCGGTTAATCCTACATATGTGTCGGATGTGTTAATGTCCTTGCGTATTACCTTAGATTGGTAGACAACTGATGTTTGTAAGCACCCCCCGTTGAGAGGGCAATCAGGTTTCTTTCGACAGTTACAGCCTTTGTTGGTTTTGGAGTCGCTCTGTCCGGGGGCCGACGGCTCATTTGCAATTGTTTTGTTGTGGTTTGAGATGATTTGTCGTATATTGTTCATGCAGCTGTAGCTCAATTTAATGTTGTTCTTGTTGAATACTTTTCTTAGGGTGTTGTCTTTGGGAAAGTGTTTGTCAATCATATTGAGGAATTTGTGTCCAATGTTAGTTGAGACGTTTTTGCTGTATGGGGGGTTGTACCAGATGATGTTGTTTCGTTTTCTGTTCTTTTTTGGCTGGTTATATATATATATATATATATATATATATACATATATATATATATATATATATATATATATATATATATATATATATATATATATATATATACATAGAGCAATATTGCCCTCTTGTGGTTCTGTGCCGTCACAACTCCCTCCTCCAACCATAACAGTACCGTATTTTTCGGACTATAAGTCGCAGTTTTTTTCATAGTTTGGCCGGGGGTGCGACTTATACTCAGGAGCGACTTATGTGTGAAATGATTAACACATTAGCGTAAAATATCAAGTAATATTATTGATGTCATTCACGTAAGAGACTAGACGTATAAGATTTCATGGGATTTAGCGATTAGGAGTGACAGATTGTTTGGTAAACGTATAGCATGTTCTATATGTTATAGTTATTTGAATGACTCTTACCATAATATGTTACGTTAACATGCCAGTTGGTTATTTATGCCTCATATAACGTACACTTATTCAGCCTGTTGTTCACTATTCTTTATTTATTTTAAATTGCCTTTCAAATGTCTATTCTTGGTGTTGGCTTTTATCAAATACATTTCCCCCAAAAATGCGACCTATACTCCAGTGCGACTTATATATGTTTTTTTCCTTCTTTATTATGCATTTTCGGCCGGTGCGACTTATACTCCGAAAAATACGGTAATCGTGATTACATCGTTTGACAGCCCTAGTTTTTACATGTGTTTTAGAAAGCTAGTTTCAGCCAAATCCATGCAAAAATGAGTTTTTAGTGCATGTAAACACATGTAAATACATGTTATTAATGTGCGAAACTAGTATCTAAACATGATGTAGCTCCTCCTCTGTATGCAAGTGCTCCTACAGCAGGAATAAAAATTATGTATTCCTAAAAAATACAAAATATGGCAAGACACCAACGCACTGCAGGTATTTTTTTTTATTTATTCTCATTTAAAGTGTGTTGTTAGACGGTTAAAAAAGCATAATGTTAAAAGAAAAAAATATTAAAGTAAACTAATTGTCGAGTAATGGTATTAAAAACTTAAACATTATCTGTCCATGGCACACTTATAAAGGATGAACAAATATGTCTTACTGCAATTAATCGCGATTAATTTTGAGTCAACTATGAACAAAATACAATAATCGTGATTAAATGGTTTGACAGCCCTAGTTTTTACATGTTTTAGAAAGCTAGTTTTAGCCAAATCCATGCAATAATGAGTTTTTAGTGCATATAAACGCATGTAAATATATGTTATTAATGTGTGAAACTGGTATCTAAACATGGTGTAGCTCCTCCTCTGTATGCAAGTGCTCCTACAGCAGGAATGCAAATTGTGTATTCCTACAAAATACAACATCTGGCAAGACACCAACGCACTGCAATACAATTAATCGTGAATAAATTGTTTTACGTGCGTTTTAAAAAGCTAGTTTTAGCCAAATCCATGCAATAATGAGTTTTAGTGCATGTAAATATACCAAGTGTGTGTATAGGGCGGCTACTATTTTTGGGATTAGAGTGAGAGGGGGCACAGAATTTGATGCTACGCCCCTGGCCGCTATCAAGTGTCTTTTTTTTTTGAAAAATTGAAAAAAAAAAGGGACTATGGAGTAATTTCACGCTGCTGGTGGGAACATTTGCAGTAAGAAGAAGAAGAAGAAAAAAAAGTCAAATAAAGCGACAGTGGCACAAAAGATGGCGGGTTATCTTGTTTTCCAAACGCCGCCTTCTGTGCCTTCCCTTCTATTAATTTACGGGCGGCCTTGATCCAAAGCAAATAGGCTCATTATGCTCTTCTACTGGATCATTTTGATAATCACCATCATCATTAAGATCACTTTGCCTTAGAATAGGGTGCCGTTATGAATAAGAAGGGTGCTTTTTCCCCCCATCACACACACACACACACACACACACACACACACACACACACACACACACACACACACACACACACACACACACACAAAAAAAAAGAAGAGGCTTTTCAGAACATTACCCCCATCAGAATGGGAAAAATAAAAAGGAGAGCGAACAAAGAGTTTGCATGGACGCGTTTTTGCTGAACAACGAGGAAAAGCTCTCGCTGTGGAGAAATGAACACGCTGGGAAATATTCAACATTGTTATCAAAGACAGAGGTTGTCCTGCCTACTCTACCCATGCGCTACAAATAAATAATATAATGATTTTTTTTATTTTTTTTTATTCATTTTATTTTTATTGACATCCAGCATCAGACATTCCTATCATTACAGCATATTCACATACGTCATATATTTGTTGTCTGCTCTAAATGTCAAAATATGTTTTGTTTATATCCCAACCATACCACCCTCAACCCCCCCCAATAAAAGAAAGAAAGTGCAAAAAAAATCAATTAAATAAACAAAAATAAATTATAATACATTAATAATAATAATAATCAGAAATAAAATAAAAAATATAAATAGATACATATATATACACACATACACACTTATACATATATATACATGCATACATATACACACATACATATATATTTACATGTATATATATATATATACATATATATACACACATACATATATATACATACATACATACATATATATACATACATACATATACACATACATATATATATATACATGTATATATATATATATATATATATATATAGATATATATAAACAGATACATGTATATATATATATATATATATATATATATATATATATATATATATATATATATATATACATATATACACACACACATACATACATATATACATATACATATCTATATATATATATATATATTTTTTTTTTATTTTTATTTTTTTATTTTATTTTATTTATTTATTTATTTTTTTTAAATTTATTTATTTATTTGTTTATTTCGGACACAAAAAAATTCAATACTCTTTATCCACCCAATTCAAAGAAGAATAATAGAATCTCTGATACAATAAAAAAAACAATAGCTATATTAAAAGAACATTTTCTGCAGAAGTCATTACACTAATAATACATATTCACCTTGTGTATAACAATATTCACTATCAATGTACAATCCTATATAATTACATCCACATATACTCAAAATAATACACCCACTCATCATCTAATTAACTATGTTTTCAATAAATAAATAAATAAACCCTTTGTAAATTTTATTTTTCCTCTTTGTTGTATCTATGAAATATGTATTGTTTATGTTTATTTTTAAATTGCATGATGTTATTGCTCTGCTTCTTATTGTCATCCCATTGGGTTGAGTTTTTCCTGGCCCTGATGTGGGATCTGAGCCCAGGGATGTCGTTGTGGCTTGTGCAGCCCTTTGAGACACTGGTGACTTAGGGCTATATAAGTAAACATTGATTGATTGATTGTTGGATTTCTTCAGCAATGTGATTCAGCAAACTGACACGCACACACTTTCAGGAGTCGTGTTCGCACAAAGAGTCCAGTCCATAGTGGATCTAACATAATAGTGAGAGTCCAGTCCATAGTGGATCTAACATAATAGTGTGAGAGTCCAGTCCATAGTGGATCGAACATAATAGTGTGAGAGTCCAGTCCATAGTGGATCTAACAAAATAGTGAGAGTCCAGTCCATAGTGGATCTAGCATAATAGTGAGAGTCCAGTCCATAGTGGATCTAACATAATAGTGAGAGTCCAGTCCATAGTAGATCTAACATAATAGTGATAGTTCAGTCCATAGTGGATCTAACATAATACTGTGAGAGTCCAGTCCATAGTGGATCTAACATAATAGTGAGAGTCCAGTCCATAGTGGATCTAACATAATAGTGAGAGTCCAGTCCATAGTGGATCTAACATAATAGTGAGAGTCAAGTCCATAGTGGATCTAACGTAATAGTGTGAGCCCAGTCCATAGTGGATCTAACATAATAGTGAGAGTCCAGTCCATAGTGGATCTAACATAATAGTGAGAGTCCAGTCCATAGTGGATCTAACATAATAGTAAGAGTCCAGTCCATAGTGGATCTAACATAATAGTGAGAGTCCAGTCCATAGTGGATCTAACATAATAGTGAGAGTCCAGTCCATAGTGGATCTAACATAATAGTGAGAGTCCAGTCCATAGTGGATCTAACATAATAGTGTGAGAGTCCAGTCCATAGTGGATCCAACATAATAGTGTGAGAGTCCAGTCCATAGTGGATCTAACATAATAGTGAGAGTCCAGTCCATAGTGGATCTAACATAATAGTGAGAGTCCATTCCATAGTGGATCTAACATAATAGTGAGAGTCCAGTCCATAGTGGATCTAACATAATAGTGTGAGAGTCCAGTCCATAGTGGATCCAACATAATAGTGTGAGAGTCCAGTCCATAGTTGATCTAACATAATAGTGAGAGTCCAGTCCATAGTGGATCCAACATAATAGTGTGAGAGTCCAGTCCATAGTGGATCTAACATAATAGTGTCACCTAAGCAACTATATCAATATTCAGCAAGATTTTATAAATTACTTTTGACTATTTTTTTTTCATTGCTCTAGAATCCAAACCGTTAACTTTCAAACACAATAAAAAATATATATTTTCCTGTTAGTCCCAACACAAATGGATGCATTTTAAGCAGAGGCTCATTGTCAAAGCCTAACAAATCCATCTAATTCACCCCAAAGTCAAAGCCAGGGCAGAGGTGGTTGGAGGCAAAGAATAAGATGAAGAAATAGATAGGACTGTGGGCCGGTGCTGAGGCGTCCTATAGTGTGATAGTAGGACTCAGTCATTGGCTGATGATTGAAGTTTCACAAGTAAACGTCCAACTGAAGCGCTGCCAGAGACGTTCCACACCACAAAGCCCACTGGCAACCAACCGCTAACGGCTTGATGAGCATTTTAACACATTTCAAGACCGACTCCGTGTTGGAGGACGGAGTGAATGCGGACCTCAGGGAACACAATGTGTTTATTCTTAGGGGACAACTCACATGATTGGGATGAAGATGTGACAGCTTGTAAGAAAGGCAAAATCATCCACGCATCAAAGGAGGTGTTTACATTTGAAGATGAAGAGCAGGTGAATGTACTCCCTGATGGAATATATGTAAGAAGGAAAGGAAGTGGGACTACAGTCCTGGTCAAAAGTCTACATACACTTGTGAAGAACATCATGTCAAATTTTTTTTATTTTTTTTATTTATTTATTTTTTTTTAGACATGTATCTCATGCGCACAGGAAACTTTTTATAAAGTTATAAAAAAAAATTTAAAAATGTATATATATTTTTTTAAGACATGTATCTCATGCGCACGAGAAACATTTTATAAAGTTATAAAACAATTTTTTTTTAAATGTATAATTTTTTTTTTTTTTTTTTTTTTAGACATTTATCTCATGCGCACAGGAAACTTTTTATAAAATTATAAAAAATAATTTAAAAAAAATGTATACTTTTTTTTTAAGACATGTATCTCATGCGCACAAGAAACTTTTTATAAAGTTATAAAAAAAAATTAAAAAATGTATATATATTGTTTTTTTTTTTTAAATGTATCTAATGCGCACGAGAAACTTTTTATAAAGTTATAAAAAAATAAATAAAAAAAATGTATGGATTTTTTTTTTAAAGACATGTATTTCGTGCGCACGAGAAACTTTTTCTAAAGTTATAAAAAATAAAAAAAAATGTAAAAATTTTTTTTATTTTATTTTTTTAGACATGTATCTCATGCGCACGGGAAACTTTTTATAAAGTTATAAAAAATAATTTTAAAAAATGTATCCTTTTTTTTAAGACATGTATCTCATGCGTACGAGAAACTTTTTCTAAAGTTATAAAAAAAAATTAAAAAAATGTATGTATTTTTTTTTTTAAGACATGTATCTCATGCGCACGAGAAACTTTTTATAAAGTTATAAAAATGTTTTTTTAAAAATGTATGTTTTTTTTTTAAGACATGTATCTCATGCACACGAGAAACTTTTTATAAAGTTTTTAAAAAAAATTAAAAAATGTATAATTTTTTTTTTTTTTTTTTTTTTTTTAGACATGTATCTCATGCGCACGGGAAACTTTTTATAAAGTTATAAAAAATAATTAAAAAAAATGTATACTTTTTTTTTTAAGACATGTATCTCATACGCACGAGAAACTTTTTATAAAGTTATAAAAAAAATAAAAAAATGTATGTATTTTTTTTAAGACATGTATCTCATGCGCACGAGAAACATTTTATAAAGTTCTAAAAAAAAATAAAAAAATGTATAATTTTTTTTTTTTTTTTTTTTTTTTTTTAGACATGTATCTCATGCGTACGGCAAACTTTTTAAAAAGTTATGGAAAATAATTTTAAAAAATGTATACTTTTTTTTTTAAGACATGTATCTCATGCGCATGAGAAACTTTTTATAAAGTTATAAAAAAAAATTAAAAAATGTATATATATTTTTTTTTAGACACGTATCTCATGCGCACGGGAAACTTTTTATAAAGTTATAAAAAAATTTTTAAAAAAATGTATACTTTTTTTTTTAAGGCATGTATCTCATGCGCACAAGAAACTTTTTATAAAGTTATAAAAAAAAAATTAAAAATGTATATATATTGTTTTTTTTTTAACAGGTATCTCATGCGCACGAGAAACTTTTTATAAAGTTATAAAAACAATTTTTTTTTAAATTTAAATTTTTTTTTTAAGACATGTATCTCATGCGCATGAGAAACTTTTTATAAAGTTAAAAAAATTTTTTTTTAAATGTATAATTTTTTTTTTTTTAGACATGTATCTCATGCGCACGAGAAACTTTTTATAAAGTTATAAAAACATTTCTAAAAAAATGTATATATAGATTTTTTTAATACATGTATCTCATGCGCACGAGAAACTTTTTATAGAGTTATAAAAAAATATATATATATATATATAATTTTTTTTTTTTTTTTGGCATGTATCTCATGCGCACGGGAAACTTTTTATAAAGTTATAAAAAATAATTTTAAAAAATGTATACTTTTTTTTTTAAGACAAGTATCTCATGCGCACGGGAAACTTTTTATAAAGTTATAAAAAATAATTAAAAAAAATGTATACTTTTTTTTAAGACATGTATCTCATGCGCACGGGAAACTTTTTATAAAGTTATAAAAAAAAAAATTAAAAAAAAATGTATCCTTTTTTTTTTAAGACAAGTATCTCATGCGCACGGGAAACTTTTTATAAAGTTATAAAAAATAATTTAAAAAATGTATAATTTTTTTTTTTTTTTTTTTTTTTAGACATGTATCTCATGCGTACGGCAAACTTTTTATAAAGTTATAGAAAATAATTTTAAAAAATGTATACTTTTTTTTTTAAGACATGTATCTCATGCGCACGAGAAACTTTTTATAAAGTTATAAAAAAAAATTAAAAAATGTATATATATTTTTTTTTAGACATGTATCTCATGCGCACGGGAAACTTTTTATAAAGTTATAAAAAATAATTTAAAAAAATGTATACTTTTTTTTTTAAGGCATGTATCTCATGCGCACAAGAAACTTTTTATAAAGTTATAAAAAAAAAATTAAAAATGTATATATATTGTTTTTTTTTTAACAGGTATCTCATGCGCACGAGAAACTTTTTATAAAGTTATAAAAACAATTTTTTTTTAAAGTTAAATTTTTTTTTTAAGACATGTATCTCATGCGCACGAGAAACTTTTTATAAAGTTATAAAAACATTTCTAAAAAAATGTATATATATATTTTTTTAATACATGTATCTCATGCGCATGAGAAACTTTTTATAGAGTTATAAAAAAATATATATATATATATAATTATTTTTTTTTTTTTGGCATGTATCTCATGCGCACGGGAAACTTTTTATAAAGTTATAAAAAATAATTAAAAAAAATTTATACTTTTTTTTTTAAGACATGTATCTCATGCGCACGGGAAACTTTTTATAAAGTTATAAAAAATAATTAAAAAAAATGTATACTTTTTTTTAAGACATGTATCTCATGCGCACGGGAAACTTTTTCTAAAGTTATAAAAAAAAAAAAAAAAATGTATAATTTTTTTTTTTTTTGGACATGTATCTCATGCGCACGGGTAACTTTTTATAAAGTTATAAAAAATAATTTAAAAAAATGTATCCTTTTTTTTTTTAAGACCTGTATCTCATGTGCACAAGAAACTTTTCATAAAGTTATACAAAAAAAAAAAAATGTATATATATTGTTTTTTT